>NC_030852.1:16952013-16976576 GCF_000208745.1 Theobroma cacao
CCCTGTGAGCAAAAAAAAATGTTATGTTATGATTTGGAAATGATTTGTAATCTTTCGTATTTTGATTATTTGATAACTATGGCTCACCGGGGAAGTGCGAAAGCTGATACGAGAGCCTTGCGAGTTTCGATCGAGCATTCGGGGTGAAGAATGTTTGTCGAGGCTTTGCGGCGGTTGTCACGGGCTCGATGGGGAGTTCCAGGTCATGACGATGTAATTATTATTATTTTTCTATATCACAAGTTTTGTTGAAGAGAAGGATGTTTACAATAGTCTTAAGACCAATTTGTTTTAAATTGAACTCATAAAGTTTAAAATTGTCTTAACTTACGAGTCATTTTTTAAAAATTTTGTTTTAAAATTTAAATTTAAATAATGTACTCTAAGAGAGAGATATTAGATATTTCCAAATTATTAAAGTGCGAGTTCACATTATTTAATTTATTTTACAATTTATAAAAATTGGATTAAGTTGATTTGGCTTAATTATGAAATAATATTATAGTCCATAATACGATCTAATAAAGTGACTTAAACACTAGTATTATATGTGCGCCTAATAGTATAGGCCTATAGAAAGGACAAGAGATTCATTATGTATATGTAAGATTGGGTCTATTCTCATGATTAAAAAATATTAAGTTTCTTACTCAGTAGAAAGTTGTGAATTAACAAGGACAAAGATTTTAATGCACTGAATTTTCATTAATGATAGTATTTATTGTCAAATTTTAATAAAAAATATGCATATTTTTACGTATTTTAAATTAAATATAATTAGGTATACGTCAGGTTAGTTAATTAATTTTTATCTTTGAAGTTTCTTCAACAACAAATTCCATGGTTAAGACTAACATTATTGTAAGGCTATGAATACGAACCATTAGATTTAGAGCCTTTTATTTTAGCCATTGATCAATAAAAAAAATTGCAACTTGTTTACCTATCAAACAAGTTAAGAAAAACACTTAAATAACCTTTAATAAACAAAAATAAAAAAATATTAATTAAAGGAAACAACTAGTAAAGAGAATAACAGAATTTTTATAAAAATTAATTATTTACATTTATATTCTCAAGTAAAAAATATTAACCACTGAGAAATTTTTAAATAAATATTATAATAAAGATTTAGTTTAATAAATAATTATTTTAACTATAAATATTTTTATCTTTATTATTGTTCATTTATAAATTAAAATTTATAAACCATTAAATATTTTTAGATCGATAACAAAAATTTAATTGTTTAATTTTCAAAAAAATTATATCTATTTTGGCTTAATTAACTTGTTACATTAAATCTTACACATTTACATCAATATTTTGATAATACTTGGTCCACTTTTATAATTTCTTATGCTGATTTTTACAGGTTTTCGTCAATGTTTTTCAACTACTAATTTTCACTATAATTATTTCAATCCTTCCTATCATTTATCTATAAATTAAAATTTATAAACCGTTAAATAATTTAAACTCAAGAATAAAATTTTAATCTTTAATTTTTTAAAAAAATTATGTTTATTTGACTTAATTGACTTATTCGTTAAATCTCACATATTTACATCAATATTTTGACAATGTGTGCTCGACCTTTATAATTTTTTACTTTCATTTTTATAGGTTTACATCAAGCTTTTCAACTACCAATTTTCGTTATAATTATTTTTATTCTTATTATTATTTATTTATAAATTAAAATTTATAAACTGTTAAATACTTTAAATTTAAGAATATAAATTTAACTATTTAATTTTTTTAAAAATTATATTTATTTGACTTAATTGACTTGTTATATTAAATCTCACACATGTATGTTAATATTTTGACAATGATTATTTCACTTTTATAATGTTTTACGTTAATTCTTACAAGTTTACCTTTATTATTCATTTATAAATTTTAATCTATAAAGGAATAATGCTAAGTAGGGGTGTGCAAACGGTTAGTTCGGTTACTTCGGTTTTGGACATCTAATAACTGAACTAACCGAATTTCTTTTTAAAAATAACCTAAACTGAATCGAACTATATAACTAATCGAATTAATCAAAATCGAACTAATTCGGTTATTTCGGTTCGGTTTCCAAAAACTAAACTTAACAGTTTTTTTTGTATATATTTATTTATACTGTATTTTTTAAAATAAATCCATATTACAAAAATATTAAAAATAAAGCTAAAAAATTATAATAAATAAAATGAATACTTATATAATTTATATGATATAAACAACAATAAATAATTTAGGTTTAGGATTGTTTTCATGTAAAATCTCCATAATATCCTTATTTAGGTTTGGTTAGTTCGGTTAGTTAGGTTAGAAATTTTCCTAACTGAAACCGAACCGAAATAATTTTACTAACCAAACTATCCTAACCGAACTAACCAAAAAACCAAACCAACTAAATCGAAAAAACAAAACTCATTTCAGTTCGGTTCGGTTTATATTTTCTCACCCCTAATACTAAGAATAAAAATAATTATAGTAAAAATTAGTAGTTGAAAAGCCCTAACATAAACTTATAAGAATTAACGTAAACATTATAAAGATAGAACAAGCATTGTCATAATATTGAAGTAAACGTGGGAGATTTAACATAACAAGTAAATTATGTCAAATAAACAGAATTTTTTAAAAAATTAAACATTTAAATTTATATTCTCAAGTATAAAGTATTTAACTGTGCATAAATTTTAATCTATAAAAGAATAATAGTAAGGATACAAATAATTATAGTAGAAATTAGTAGTTGAAAAACCTTGACATAAACCTATAAGAATTAACATAAAAAGTATAAAGGTAAAATAAGTATTGTCAAAATATTGACGTAAGCGTATGAAATTTAATATAATAAGCCAATTATATCAAATAAACATAATTTATTAAAAAATTAAACATTTAAATTTATATTCTCGAATTTAAAGTATTTAATAGTTTATAAAAGTTAATCTATAAATGAATAATAGTAAGGATAAAAATAATTATAATGAAAATTAGTAGTTGAAAGACCTTGACCTAAATCTGAAAGAATTAATATAAAAAATTATAAAAGTGGAACAAGCATAGTCAAAATATTGATGTAAACGTGTGAGATTTAACATAATATGTCAATTATGTGAAATAAATATAATTTTTTGTAAAATTAAACATTTAAATTTATATTCTTGAGTTTAAAGCATTTAACAGTTTATCAATTTTAATCTATAAATAAATAATAGTAAGGATAAAAATAATTATAATGAATATTAATAGTTGAAAACCTGACGTAAACCTGCAAGAATTAAGATAAAAAAATTATAAAAATAGAACAAACATTATTAAAATATTGACGTAAACGTGTAAAATTCAACATAATAAGTCAATCTGTCAAATAAATATAACTTTTGAAAAATTAAACATTTAAATTTATATTCTCAAGTTATAAATTGTCAACCTATAAAAATGACCATTACTATTATTCCATTACGGTTTATAAATTTTAATCTATAATGGAACAATAGTAAGGATAAAAATAATTACAGTAAAAATTAATAGTTGAAAACTTTGACGTAAAACTTGTAAAAATTAACGTAAAAAATTATAAAAGGTGAAACAATTATTGTTAAAATATTAACGTAAACGTGTGACATATAATATAATAAGTCAATTATGTCTAATAAGCAAGCATAATGTTTTGAAAATTAAACATTCAAATTTATATTCTCGAGTTTAAAGTATTTAACAATTTATAAATTTTAATCTATAAATGAATAATAGTAAATATAAAAAAAATTATAATTAAAATTATTAATTAAAAAAATCTTTTTTAATAAAAATTACGTAATTTATTGCTTGATGTCGTTGCAAATGCTATCGACTTTTATGGATACAGCAATATAAATAACTTATATAAAACAAAAAAAGCTCCAGCCCCTAAGTCTTGGATTTATGGATATCCAGGACACTATCCCAGGAATACAAGGCCAAAACAGCAAGATAATGCATCTCCAGCCCGTATCCAATCGGCAAGGATAGCGCTGCCACCCCGTGTCACTCGTATTGTATATCCACAACTTGTCTGAACTAGCACATAAATTAGCTTCTCATGTCCAAATCCTGGAAAATCTCCAGCTGAAAACACAATTATTGTGTAAATAAAACTTCAACCACGCAACCGAGCATTAATTAATACATAATCTTTATGCTTAAACAGTAAAATTCCAATCTCTTTCTCTAAATTCAAAAAAAAAAAAAAATTCAACCACGGTCTACAAAGTACTTCAAACACACATCTTATGCAGCATTGCCGCAATATCCAAACCACCTCACCAATAATCACCCCGTTATCCACACATCCGAATCCTCATCTCATCATATTAGCATTAACCATATTAAACCACCACTCTGGCATGTATCTAGTAGCTTGATAATAATCAACAATCACAAGATAAAATTACTCTCAATCCCATCTGCATACTACTTTGAATGGGACTCTTTAAATTTTAAAAGAGACCTCATTCTCAACAAACTCCAACACTATCCAGCTGCAATCCCAAATCAAGTATATCTTTACCGCTGCATGAAAAATCATACAAAGAGTCACTTCACCAGCCAGCACCATTAAAATTTTTCTAATAGCTCAACATCCCTTAGAATACCATTTTTAGCAAGCCCATCTGCCTCCACATTTGCTTCACACTACACATGGCTAATCTTCCAATGTTTTACCTGCTCTTGCAATCGTTCCAAATTAATAATAAGCTGTCTAAATCTCCAAGGAGACTCCTCATGATTATTCGATCATAACACTGCATTTGCTGAACCGCTTTCAATCTAAAACTTAAAATTATCTTGAAAATTATAGTTAGAGAATATTAAGAAAGCTTCTTGAATTTCTAATAATTCAGCTAAATTTGAATCTTCAACTCCAATTGATTTAGAGAACATAACTTTAATTGCACCACTACTATCACCAAGCAATCCTCCAATTCCTACTTGACTCGAATTACCAGAAGATGCACCATCAACATTGAACTTCAGCCAACCTTCCAATGGAGCACACCATACAATATTTAATCACTTTTCAACACACTACGTATCCTTAGAAAGATTCTCAAGTAATCTAATTAAATCATCAACTGTGTATTTAATATGTGACCATTTAGCTTATGTTCATATGGCAACTCTTAGCTGCTGAACAACCTAAGAGAAAGGAAAAAATTGAAAAAAAAAAATATATTTTAGATATTTCATATTTAGACATTAACATCGTTATACATTTGATATGGAGTATCCTCTTTGAAAACTAATATATCTACGTATAATTATTATTAAAAGTTGAGAGTGTTAGTGTATTTTACTCAAAATAAAAATTAAATAACAATTAAAATAAAAGAGATAAATTTAAAAATTACCTAAGTTGTTAACATAAGATTATATATTAATAATATTTAAAAAAACATAAAATGAATAAGTTTATAAATTAGTAATATTTTTTACTTGTTAACTTGTTAAACATGTTATTATTATTATTTTTTTAAAATTATATTCATTGACTTTACAATGAGATTAGCCTTACTTTCTTCGACGTGTCTAATTTGAGAGGTTGCAAATAGCTACTAAAACTCTGTAAGCCAGCAAAGTTTGGATGATAATTGAGACAGGCTTGATCCTGCTTGGAGGATGCTGTACCGCATATAAGCTTCTTTCCTTTTGAATTCCAATAACATTGAAGAATCCTAGGCTGAATATAAATCTACTACAGAAAAGGACATAATTTTTCATCATTAGATGCTCCAAGTAGACACTACTATATATTACTGATTATTATCAAAAGAAAAGTCAAGGCCAGGATTTCGGGGTTCCGTGAGCAACCTAAATGATGGATGATGAGATTTTTTAACAGACCCATCGACTGAAAGACTTCGACGCTGACAGAATGACCATATCATGTGCTATATATAATATTGTTCAATTATTGAGGAAACGGGTCAGCATTTCTAACTCCTAATTAAGCTATCTCACCCACTTGATTCACTTCGTTCAGCATTGATGCTGACTTGTCTTTTATCATTTTCGTTCTGTTTCCATTTGAGTTTGTGTCCGAGAGTTATTGTTTCCATGCCTGAAATAGTACGGCGCCGCCTTCCTTCAAACATGGCAAGTTCCACTACCAGGTTCTCAGGCCCAGCTATGCATCAGGAAATAGCACCCCTCTCTCTTTTTTTGTTTTTTTAAGAGCAATGCGAATTTCATTAACTGGAAGGAAGAACATTTTCTCCTCCTTCTGAACAAGTTCCACTACCCCTCTCTTGTTGTATGTGAAATGTCGCAGAGTGTACTACTGTACTGGAAGTTTAGGTAATCCAACTCGAATCACTTCCTGATTTTACATGACATCTTCACACTGCAGCTCTGTTTGTCTACCTTTCGAGATTAATTATTATTCCAGATTCTTCCATCGTTGCTAGTATTGTTGTTTGCACGACTCTCCTTTCTTTTGATCATAATGAATAGTATAATTAACACGTGTTGGCGGAGGACTGCACGTGCCTAAGATGCAAAGTTTAGTTAAGAATTGTAAAAGCTTTGCCAGGCCAAATAAGACATAACAATACAAAATGTATTGGGCCCCCTTTCTGATTTAATGTCAAGTGTAGTATCCTATCCTTAAATCACGTTATTCTAACGATGTTAAGTAATTGGCTAACCACACTTTTGCTATCGTGTAGAGTCGGCCTTTGGGTGAAGCCATACAAGTAAGGGCTTTAGGTTTTTAATTTGGAGAGGTCTCAATTTTAGATAAAATTTATAATTTTATAATAATTATAATATAATTAATTATATTAAAAATATATAAAAATTAAAAAAATATAAAAGTAAAAAATAATTAATAAAATTATTTATTTTTTCACTTTTTTAATTTTGTACCTAATAAATCTCAATTTTCTATTACTTTTTTATTTTTAGAATGCTATTAATTTTCAACTATATTATCATATTTCTAATAAACTAACAGTCATATGTATTTAATCATCTCCAACAGTTATTTTTTTCTCACTTATTTCTCTTATTTTCAATCAATGCATTTAATGATTTTTAACAGCTATTTTTTTTCCTATATATAAAATCAATTATTTTTTTTCAATGTATAATATCTACTTTTGAAATCTTCCTTTCTCATTTGCTCTTTCTTCCTTTAACTTCAATTTTTCTCCAAAGAATACACAAGAGGTCTGTTATTTTATTATCTTCATAAAGTTGTGAGCTGTTGATGTATTTTCAAAATTAGAGGTTATTTCACATAATGAAAAAGCTATCATTAGCTCAAAAGTTATGTTACGAAAAGTAACATAATGTGTCTATTAGATATAGACATGTTTTTATGTGAATGGTTATGTCTCTTGAAAAATCATATCAAAAAGTTAAGAGACATGATTGAAAAGACACCATTGCTCAAAAGTTATAGTGAATAGTTATTGTTTCAAGTTATAACTTAAAGGTTATAATTTATGGGATAAATAGTTATCTATTCATAAGATGACTATTGAAACAATAACTATATCTAAAAGTTGCATTGGCAAAAATCATAAAAATGCTTTTTAGACAAAGAGGTGTCTTTGTGAAAGGGTTGTGTCCTTGAAGAAGAGACACTTGGAAGCCTATATAAAGGGCTTAGTGCCAACCATTTTAGACATACAAAAGAAACACAAAAGTTCCCACCATCTTCAAGATATTTCGAATTCCTTATTATCTACTTGCTGCAGAAAGTCGGTTCTAAGGCCAAACAATTTTGCAAACCCTCAGGTGTATTTGGCGGTCTACTTCGTAAGTGCAATACGAAAGTTAGACGTTGGCTTCATTGTATCCTTGAGACTATTCATATTATTCCCCTTTGCATACCGAGTGGTGGGGGTGAAATAAGTCTTAAAGATAGACGTCTATTTGAAAGGATTGCCTTGAAGCCAATTTTGCCTATTCTTAAATACTGTATCAAAACCCCCCGTAAACACCAACAGTTTTAAGACTTATTTTCGTGGTATTCAAAATGGCTTCACACAAGATCGCGTATGTTCTAGATACACCACGACCAAGTGAGGAAGATGGTGAAGAATCCGTGGAAAGAACTCATTCGAGGCAAAAATGGGATAATGATGACTACAAATGCATGGGACACATTCTTAATGGAATGTTGGATGCATTGTTCGATGCTTACCAGAACGAGGCTAGTGCAAAGCAACTTTGGGACAAGTTGGAAGCACGATACATGATGGAAGACACAAGTAGCAAGAAATTCCTAGTTAGTCGTTTCAATAATTTTAAAATGATTGATAATCGTTCTGTTATGGAGCAATTGCATGAGCTTGAACACATTCTCAATAGCTTTAAGCAATATGGTCTTAAAATGGATGAAGTTATTGTGGTTTCTTCAATAATTGATAAGCTTCCCCCTTAATGGGGAGACACAAAGAAATTCTTTAAACATAAAAAGGAGGATATGTCTCTCGAGGACCTTAGTAATCATCTTCGAATAGAAGAAAATTATTGAAAACAAAAAGAAGTCAAGCAAGATGAAAAAGAAAAAGATTCTAATGAGAAAAATCCTGAGACTTCAAAGGTCCATGTGATGGAACACAAACCATCAAACAAGCCGGTCAAAAGAAGACATTCTACGGGTATGAATGACAAAAGTCATAAGTTCATAAAGAACAAAAAAGGGCTATGTTTTTATTGTAACAAACTTGGTCACTTTAAGGCGGAATGTAGACTTTTGAAAAGCAAGACACAAGGTGTAAACAATCACAAGATTGTGGCTGTGGTTTCCGAGGTCAATCTTCTCCAAGATTATGGAGCATGGTGGATTGACACTGGTGCAACTAATCATGTATGCAATGACAAAAGTTTCTTCAAGACTTTGGAAGAAGTTGATGATGGAAACATGCTATACATGGGAAATTCCTCCACTACATAAGTGAAAGGAAAAGGCACCGTGGAACTTGTGTTTACTTCTGGAAAGACACTTGTATTAAACAATGTCTTTTATGTACCGAAAGTAAAAAAGAACCTTGTGTCAGGTGGCTTGTTGAATAAGTTTGGCTTCAAATTAATATTTGAAGCAGATAAGTTCATCTTTACAAAAGGTGGACAATATGTGGGAAGCGGATATTATTGTGAAAACATGTTCAAGCTTAATGTCAATAAAAGTATTACTAGTTCTGCTTATATTGATGCATCGTTTCATGTTCATGATAATGAAGTAATCCTAACTAATCTATGGCATAATAGATTAGGTTATGTTCATTATAGAAGAATGCATGATATGGCTAAATTGGAATTAATACCCAACGTTGATGAAAGTAATAATATGTGCAAAACATGCATGGTCACTAAAATCACAAGAAACTCATTTCCTAAGGTAGAAAAAAGCACTAAATTACTTGAATTAATACATTCTGATGTTTGTGACATGCATAGTATTCCTTCTATCGGTGGAAAGAAATACTTCGTAACATTTATTGATGACTTCTCTAAATATTGCTATGTTTACTTATTGCATGCCAAAAATGAAGCATTAGAGAAATTTAGAATTTATAAAAGAGAAGTTGAATTATGTTATGAATTGTTTATTAAATGTTTACAAAGTGATAGAAGAGGTGAATATTATGATCCCAAGTATTTTGAGTCCACTGAAATTATTCACGAGACTACCGCTCCATACACACCGGAATAAAATGGTGTAGCGGAACTTAAGAATCGAGTTCTTACGAAAATGGTTAATGCTTTGCTTTCTAATTCAGGTTTGGGAAAGGGATTTTGGGGTGACACCTTATTTACGGCTTGCCATATACTAAATAGAATCCCAAACAAAAGGAATAAAACTACTCCTTATGAACTATGGAAAGGACGAAAGCCAAACCTTAATTATTTAAGATTTTGGGGATGTCGAGCCATAGTAAGGGTTTTGGAGCCAAAGAAAAGGAAATTGGGTGAAAAAGGAATTGAATGTATACTCATAGGATATGCTGAACATAGTAAGGCATATCGTTTCATGGTGATAGAGCCTAATGATTCATATTCCATTAATACGGTCATAGAATCAAGGGATGTTATCTTTGATGAAACAAGGTTTAACTCAATTCCAAGACCCAAGGAACAAATAACAAAAAGTGATAGTTCCTTAGAAAATGACGAGAAAACTATTGAGCTTCGGAGGAGTAAAAGAATTAGAAAAGCAAAGACATATAGATCTAATTTCCTCATGTACTTAGTGGAAGGTACAAGAGAGAAAACATGTGAATACCTACCTTATTGCTTCAATGTAGAAGGTGAAGGTGATCCTCAAACTTATGAGGAGGCAATGAAGTCTCGGGATGCTTCTTTTTGGAGAGAAGCAATACAAGATGAGATGGACTCAATAATGGGAAACAAGACATGGAAATTGGTAGACCTTCCACCAAGTTCCTAGCCAATAAACTGTAAGTGGATTTTCTAAAAGAAAATGAAAATTGATGGAACCGTGGAAAAGTTTAAAGCAAGGCTAGTGACAAAAGGCTTTAAATAAAAGGAAAATGTGTAAGCTTGTAAAGTCCTTGTATGGATTAAAACAAGCTCTTAAACAATGACATCAAAAGTTTGATGAGGTTGTGCTAGCTAATGGCTACAAGATCAATCAATCTGACAAGTGTGTCTATAGTAAGTTCCATAATGGTAGAGGTGTCATCATTTGCTTATATGTGGATGACATGTTAATATTCGATACCGATTTGGAACAAGTGGAAGACACATAAAGGTTTTTGTCAAAGAATTTTGACATGAAAGATATAGGCATGGCAAATGTTATTCTTGGTATAAGAATAATGAGAGACAATAGTGGCCTAACATTGTCTCAATCTCATTACATCGAAAAGATTGTAATGAAGTATGGAAAGTTAGATTGTATGCCCATGACTACGCCTTATGATTCTATTCTAAGGCTAGTAGCCAATGAAGACAAGCCAATAGCACAAAATGAATATACAAGGGTGATTGGATGCCTTATGTATGCAATGGTCTGTACAAGGCCAGATATTACATTTGCGGTTGGGATGCTAAGTTGGTTTACAAGTAATCCGAGTAAACAGTATTGGTATGCTGTTCATAGAGTTCTAAGGTACTTAAATAGTACAAAGCATTATGGCATCTGCTTTTTAGGTTTTCCTTCAGTTCTAAAAGGGTATACAGATGCAAGTTGGAACTCAAATAGATCGGATTACACATCCACGATTGGATGGATTTTTACACTTGGTGGGGGTGCTGTTTCTTGGGGTTCTAAGAAACAATCTTGTCAAGAGGACTCCACCATGGCGACTAAATTTATAGCCTTAGCATCTGCCACCCAAGAAGCGGAATGGTTGAGAGACTTACTTTATGAAATTCCATTGTGGCTTAAGCCAATGGCACCAATCTTGATACATTGCGATAATGCGGCAACTGTATCAAAGGCATATAATCAAACTTACAATGGAAAGAGTCGATATATTGGACTTTGACATAGCATTGTAAGGCAAAGGATTAGTGACGGTATAGTTACTATAAGTTATGTGAGGTCTGGTGAAAATTTAGTGGATCCGTTTATTAAAGATCTGAAAAAGGACCTGGTTATAAAGACCTCAAGGGGGATGGGTCTCAAGCCTATTAAATAAATCGCCAATGGTGGGAGCTCACCTCGACGCTTGTGGCTAACCTGCAAGTCTTGGGTACTGACCATTCTACCACATGGTGGTTGTAAGCACTAAATTATATTTTCCATCCCAAGGTGAATAGTGCTTGGTTCCTGTAATGTGTAAGGTAAGGCTGAACGGAAAGTTCTTAATAGACCCGTAACATGCATATGTTGAAGTACTATAATTACGGGGTACTTCCGATAGGGGCTACCTATATGAGTGGAAGTGCGGCCACTTTTAGAAGTTAAAAGCTTGACTTTGACAGCACTCATGAACAGATGCAAAGCACATGGCCATAAACGTGTTGGCAAAACTAGATACAATGTGAGCAAGTAGGCTTGTGTGTGTTTAGTGGCTTGACTAGTCAATGAAGAATCGATGGTTTAACGCTTGGTCAACCACTCAATTCAGACTAGAACCAACCATACTCACTAAGTGAAGGTTCAAATCTGCTGGATACCTTCATTTATGCATAAGTTTCCTAAAGTTGTTGGTATTTGGAATTTTGAAAATGGTGGGGGATTGTTGGTGTATTTTCAAAATTAAATGTTATTTCACATGATGGAAAAGCTATCATTAGCTCAAAAGTTATGTTACGAAAAGTAACATAATGTGTCTATTAGATATAAACATGTTTTCATGTGAATGGTTATGTCTCTTGAAAAATCATATCCAAAAGTTAAGAGACATGATTGAAAAGACACCATTGCTCAAAAGTTAAAGTAAATAGTTATTGTTTCAAGTTATAACTTAAAGGTTATAATTTGTGAGATAAATAGTTATCTATTTATAAGATGACTATTGAAACAATAACTATATCTAAAAGTTGTGTTGGCAAAAATCATAAAGATGCTTTCTAGACAAAGAGGTGTCTTTGTGAAAGGGTTGTGTCCTTGAAGAAGAGACACTTGGAAGCCTATATAAAGGGTTTGGTGCCAACCATTTTAGATATACAAAAGAAACACAAAAGTTTCCACCATCTTCAAGATATTCCGAATTCCTTATTATCTACTTGCTGTAGAAAGTCGGTTCTAAGGCCAAACAACTTTGCAAACCCTCGGGTGTATCTAGCAGTCTACTTCGTAAGTGCAATACGAAAGTTAGACGTTGGCTTCATTGTATCCTTGAGACTATTCGCATTATTCCCTTTTGCATACCGAGTGGTGGGGGCGAAATAAGTCTTAAAGATAGACGTCTATTTGAAAGGCTCGCCTTGAAGCCAATTTTGCCTATTCTTGAATACTATATCAAAACCCCCAGTAAACACCAACATGAGCCTCATTTGCGGTTTGCAATAAGCATTTAACAATTAGGTACTACTGTTCTAATCTTTACAGACTTTTTTACTTTAATTTAGAGTTTATATTATATTGTTATATTATTTTTATTTTATGTGATAGTTAATTTATTTGAATTAGAAATTTTGATTGTTGATTTTATATTATCCATTTAAAAAATATAAGATAATTATAATAGTTAAATATTTTTGTACCCCATGTCAAATCGAAAATATGAATCTGGTTATTCAAAGCTTAAAAAAAAAAAGAAGAATTGAAAGTTTAATACAATCTCAAAAAGGAGCTCTTGATAAATTTTTTACAAGTAATAAAAATAATGAATCAAAAATTATTAATAAATGTCCCTTAAAAGAACAAGTTAATAATCTTAGAGAGTTAGATGATGATGAAATACTAGAACAAGATGTTAATGAAAAGATTCAAAATGATCATAGAAATCATGATGAAGAGGATCACCCTATTAATTTAAATGATTGCATTCCTAAAAATATTTATGATCCAAGTCAAAGGAAAAATATTGATACAAATTTAAGAGATTTATTAGTAGACAAAGGTCCAATTAAAGTTAATGATTTAGATTTTCCCAAAGCTGAGTTTTCAAGACATTTTTCTATTACATACTATATTCAAAAGTTGGCAAATGGGGAGACACATGAAAGAAGATGGCTAGTTTATTCGAAAGATTTAGATAGAGTATTTTGTTTTTGTTGTAAATTGTTTAATTTGGCTTCTAGTACAAGTAAATTAGCTAATGTTGGCACCAGAGATTGGAGAAACCTTAGTGCTAAGTTTAAGAGTCATGAAATGAGTAATGAGCATATTACTAATATGAGTTCTTGGATTGATTTAGAAATGAGATTATTGAAAAATAAAACAATTGATGAAAGTGTTCTAGAACAAATAAAAAGAGATAAAGCATATTGAAAAAAAGTATTAACAAGAATTCTTGCTGTAATAAAAACTCTTGGTAAAAATAATTTGGCTTTTCGTGGGAAAAATGAAAAGATTTATCAAGAAAGTAATGAAAATTTTTAAGTCTAATTGAAATGATTGCAGAATTTGATCCAGTGATGCAAGAACATATTCGACGCATTACAGACAATAAAATTCATACTCATTACCTTGGACATAAAGTATAAAATGAATTGATAAATTTGTTAGCAAGTGAAATTAGAAATAAAATTATTAAAAACCTCATAGAAGCAAAATATTTTTCAATAATACTTGATTGCACTCCAGATGTAAGTTATCAAGAGCAAATGTCTTTTGTATTACGATGTGTTAATATTTCATCAAGTCCAATTAAAGTTATGGAGTACTTTTTTGAATTCTTAAAAGTAGATGATACAACTGGAAAGGTCTTTTTGATGCCATTGTGGATGAAATAAAAAATATTGGGATTGATATTAATAATTTAAGAGGATAAGGATATGATAATGGATCTAATATGAAGGGCAAGCAACAAGGAGTGCAAAAAAGAATTTTAGACTTAAATCCTAGATCCTTTTATACACCATGCGGTTACCACAATCTAAATTTAGTACTTTGTGACATGGCAAATTCTTGCACTAAAGCTATATCATTTTTTGGAGTGGTACAACGAATATATTCACTATTTTCTTCTTCTACCAAACGATGGAAAATTTTACAAGACAATATACTTAGTCTAACTCTTAAATCATTGTCACAAACACGTTGGAAAAGTCTGTTGAAAGTGTTAAAGCAATAAGATTCCAAGCTCCACAAATAAGAGATGCTTTATTGAAATTAGTAGAAGTTAGTGAAGATACTAAAACTAAAAGTGAAGCTAATTGCTTAGCAACATATGAGCTTGAAAATTTTGAGTTTTTGTTGGGCATGACTATTTGGTATGATATATTGTTTGCTGTTAACTCTGTTAGCAAAAACTTGCAATCAAAAGATATGTGTATTGATGTAGCTATAGAACAATTAAAAGGTCTTCTTTCTTTTTTTGAAAAAAATAGAGAAAATGGATTTGCATCTGCTATGATTTCTTCTAAAGAAATTGCATTTGAAATGAACATAGAACCTTAATTTCGTGATACACGTATTATTCGTAGAAAAAACAATTTGATGAGAATGTTGATAATGAAATAACTAGATCTCTTGAAGAATCATTTAGAATTGATTACTTCTTGTATATAGTAGATCAAGCAATTTTTTCACTTCAAAGTAGATTTGAACAATTTAAGATATATGAAAATATTTTTGGTTTTTTATTTAGTGGTAAAAAGTTGAAGTCATTAGATGATAATAGTTTGAAAGAATATTGCTTTAATCTTGAATGTTCCTTAAAATATAACAACTATTCTGATATTGATGGTTTAGATTTATTTTCAGAGTTAAAAATTTTAAAAAAAATTATAAAGGAAGAAAACAGTCCAATTGACATACTTAATCATATAAGAAGACTCGATTCTTTTCCAAATACATATATTGCTTTTAGAATAATGTTAACAATTTCAGTAAGTGTTGCTTCTGGAGAAAAAAGTTTTTCAAAACTAAAATTAATAAAATCTTTTTTAAGATCAACAATGTCTCAAGAAAGATTAAATGGATTGGCTATATTATCAATTGAAAAAGAAATATTATAAGAACTTGATTATAAAATTTTAATTAAAAATTTTGCATCTTAAAAAGTTAGAAGAATAAAATTTTAATATTTTTTTTAATTTTAATAAAAAAAAGCCTCATTTGAATATTTTGCTTTAGGCTTTTAAACTTATTGGGCTGCCCTTGCTGTTGTGGGTTATCCTTATCTGCATATCACAATTCACAACTTTCAACCGAGAAAGCCGTGCTATTTCAACATAGAAAAGAATTGAGAATTGGATGGAAATACATAGGAAAAGAAGGATTTACAACTTGGGGTTCATTGGCGTCGTTTCTGCTTGTATTTGCTAGGAATGTGGAAGCTATTGATCATTGATGGAACCAACATGGGCTTGGCGGTGACAACGTTAGAGGTTCTTGTCCACTGTTGCATCTTGTCTTAAGAAGAACTCTTGCATGAGAATGCCACCTGCACATTCTGCTCAACTCAATTACATGTTAATCAACTTACAACAAATCTTCTCCATTAACTTAAGTGTTGCCTTGCATGGTTAACTGTATTTAGTCTTAACACTTGGTTTTTGGCTGTGTACAAGTGTTATTAAGTGTTAATCATCCATGTATATATGTTTTGAAAATTACTGAATGAAGTATCAAGCCTTTTAACAGTACAAAAACTTCACTGATATATTGCCCTTGCCCATGTTCTACGAGGTCATAAAGACGCTGCATTTAATTTCAGCCATCACATAAGCTTAAGTTATGTTAACATCCTAGTCTGGTAATTTTGTTGCATTAGAGTGGGAACGGGAAGCCCTGGGTTAGACTCGATGCCAAGAAGCCTTGTCCACTTGATCATCTTCGGGAATAGTACAATCTTTACAAAAGAAATTGTTGAAAGAGTAACCTTAAATCTGGAAATTCAATCTCAGATGAATGCGGGAAGCAACTGAAGGTTGAAAGGTTGAAGAAGGATTCAATGCAATATAAAACGATGTTGCATAGTTTCTTTCGTGTTTTAAGTTCATGAAATTGGAGCTGCTTGTGTCATTTTGTGTCTTAATCCTTAAACGACTTAGTAGACTATCATTTACTTAGCAATTTTAAGTTTTTCTTTAAACACTCAATATGAATGTCGTTTTAGTTTCTTTCTTGTATAGGCCAACAACCTTCTCTTTCTTTCCTTTGTTATAGTCATTAGTACGCAGAAAAAATTGTCTCGTTTTCTGTGCTTTACATTCCTTTTTCATTGATTTTATTTTTCCTAGGCTACGTCTTCGGCAGTGTGCTTAAAAATGAGTATATATATAATTTTGTAATCGTTGAAGAGTATGATTCTCTGAAAAATAAAAGAAGAACAACTTTCTCCCAAAAATTATATCTGCATCTTCCTTTTTCTTCTTCATACTACTTTAGTAGTTTTTCCAGAAACTTGTATTGTTTCTTGAATTCCTTTTATGGTATCAAAGCTTCACATCTTAAGGGACCTATAAACCTTTAGTATCGTGTTCAAAGTTTTCTAGAAACATCATGGCTACTGTTGGTTTCAATGCCGCTACACCCCTTGTGTTTACTGGTGCTAATTACCCTTTTTGGGCAATGAAGTTGCAGTCCTATCTTAAGGCATTCGACTTGTGGGAGGTTGTGGAGACTGGTGAGTTGCCAGTTTAAAGGCACACAAATCCAACTCTTGCTCAAATGAAATAACATTTAGAGGAGGTTGCTAAGAGGTACAAAGCCTTGATGTGCTTGCAATTAGTTGTGTCAAAAGCCATATTTAGGAAAATTATGCATTTTGAGGATCCTAAGCAAGTATGAGATAGTTTGAAAGAAGAGTATTAAGGGAGTGATTGAACCAAGGTTATGCAGATTATGAATTTGTCTAGACAATTCGAGCTCATGAAGATGAAGGAAGAGGAGAACACTCAAGAGTACACTAACAAGCTGCTGAAGCTTGTTAATCAACTCAGAATGTTCAGTCAAGAGGTTACTGATCAGAAAATTGTCAACAAAATCTTGGTGAGCATTTCTAATAAGTTTAAGTTAAAGATTACCTCACTTAAGGATTTGAAGGATTTGACAAAAATCACAATGAAAGAGTTAATTTCTACCTTCCTCGCTTTTGAGCAAAGACGGGCTTTTAAGCATGAGAACCTTGTAGAAAATGCCTTGGTTGCTAAAACTAAGGGCTTGAGGGTTAAATCTGATGGTTTGAATAAGAACAATAGCAACGGTTCTAAATCAAGTGCTGCGAAGCAAAGAAAGAATCAAGATAAATTTCCTTTCTTGTACTCATTGTAAGAAGACTAATCATACCCCAAAGTACTGTTGGTTTAGGCCAAATGTGAAGTGTCGAGCTTGCAACCAACTTGGACATGTGGAGAAGGTGTGTAAAGCCAAGAAACAGGAAGCTGAGGGTAAAGCTATAGTGACTAAAGAAACTGGTGAGTAAAAAGAGGCATTGTTTATGGATAAAGTTGATGATGGCTTGAAAGACAAGAGTACCTAGCTTACTAACAATGGCTGCTTAAACCACTTAACAAGTAATGTAGATCTTTTCACTGATCTTGATAAAAGTATTAGGGCCCATGTGGAAATTGGAAATGGCCTTTATATGAAAATACTTGGAGTAGGTATTGTAGGAGTTGAAATTGTTTTTGGTATTAAGTTTATTCGTGAAGTGCGTTATATGCATGAAGCATTTAGAATCTGCTTAGTGTGAGACAATTGGATGATAATGATTATGCCATACTGTTTAAGAATAGGTAGTGCACAATATTCGATTTTACTAATGTTGAGTTACTAACAGTAAATATGAAGAACAAATGTTATCTAATGAATCTATTGGAAACTAAACAACAGGCTCTCTATAGAGAGTATGATGCCTCAGAACTCTGACATAAAAGAGTTGAAAATGCGAATTACACTTCACTGTCAACAAAGTCTTCAAAGGAGCTAGTGTGAGGTCTGCTTGGTATTGTCAAGCTTGAGAAGTTGTGCAAGGCCTATCAATTTGGAAAACAAACCAAAAAACCTTTTCCTAAGGAAAGCAAATGGAAGGCTACACAAAAGCTGGAGTTAATTCACAAGGATTTAAGTTGTCTTATGAAGACTCCTTCATTGAGTGGTAATAGGTATTATGTCTTATTTATTGATGATTTTTCACATTATTGCTAGATTTATTTTCTGAAGCACAAATCAGAGGCATTAAGAAGATTTTCTAAGTATAAGGCATAGGTTAAGAACTTTACTAGTTCAAGCATCAAGATACTGAAGATTGACAATGGATCTGAATATGCTGCTAGAGAATTTGAGAAGTTTCTAGCAACAGTTAGGATACTTCATCAGCTGACAGTTGCTTATAACTCACAACAGAATGGCCAGGTCGAAAGGAATAACAGAACAATTGGTGTTATGTCTAAATTCTTATTATTTCAAAGCAATTTGCTTAAGAAATTCTAGGTTGAGGCAGTCAACACTGCAAACTACATCCAGAATAGAATTCTTACAAAGTCATTGACACTTAAAACCCTATTTGAAATCTAGTATGAACATAAACCTTTTATCTCTCATTACAAAGTCTTTGGTTGTGTGTTTTATGCTCGAATTCCAAAAGTCAAAAGAACTGAGTTTGATTCAAAGTCTCTGATTACTCTGTATATTGGATACAGTGAATAGTTAAAAGGGTATAGACTATATGACTTAGAATCAAACAAAGTAATTATTAGTAAAGATGTGTCTTTTGATGAGCATCATTACTGAAATTGGGAAAAGAAGGCTGTTAAGGGTTAAGCTATAGTATTTTTTATTAATGATAATCAGCTGAAATCTGAAAGTGATGACTTTTTTGACATTAGAGATGAAAGTAAGGCTGTGAAAAGGACCAAGACCTTGGAAGATATATATAACAAATGCAATCTTGCTATTGCTAATCCTACAAATTATGAAAAAGCAATGATTGATGAGAACTGGAAAAGGGCCATGGATTCTGAAATATCCATGATAAAAAAGAATGACACATGGTTGTTGGTAGACATACCTGCTGATAACAATGTAATAGGAGTTCAGTGGATATTTAGAACTAAACTAAATTTTGATGGTTCAATAAACTAGTATGAAGCCAGATTAGTGGTTAAAGGTATGCACAGGTCTATGGAGTTGACTATCAGAAGACTTTTGCTCCTGTGGCCAAACATAACACCATCAAAATGCTAGCTGCTTTGTCCAAAAAAAAAAGGATGGAAAATATACCATTTAGATGTAAAGTCAGCTTTTCTAAATGGTTACTTGATAAAAGACATATTTGTTGAACAACTAGAAGGATATGAGGAACCCAGGTCAGAAAATAAGGTTTGTAAATTGGTTAAGGCATTGTATGGTCTAAAGCAGGCACCTAAGGCTAAGTATGAAAAGGTAGATACTTATTTAACAAGATAAGGCTTTCAGAAGAATGTGAATGAATCAACTCTATATGTGAAGCTATAAGGTAAAATTGTTGTCTTGATTGTGGTTGTGTATGTTGATGACCTGTTAATTACTGGACCTAATGATGATGTATTGCAAGAGTTTAAAGGTCAGATGATGAAGGAGTTTGAGATGACAGACTTGGGATTGATGACTTTTTTTTGGGTATGAAAGTTCTTCAAACAAGTAAAGGAGTGTGTTTGCATTAGACTGTAAGGAAACTATGGGAGAAGACAAATTTGTTGAATTATAACAGAGCAAAAACGATAACAAATTCTGCTCTGGTATGAAGTAAGAAACTGATAAAACAGATAAGGATTAGCTGAAGGCTCTGCACACCTTTCATTCAACTATAAGCAAAATATTTATACAAATTATATAAGCTTAACAGCTGTTAACACAAGAAACAAGTGTTAAGCTGCATCAAAGGATAAGCATGCAAGATGACACATCATAAACACCTGTGCAAAACACTCAACAACCAGAACAACGAAGCAAAGCCATTATAGACAAAATGACAAAGTCAATGCATGTTTCAGCTCTAACACTCCTCCTTGAAGTTTGCATTGATCACTTTCAGCTTTGCCTTCAAGTCTGTAAATCTAGATATAGGCAGAGTCTTCGTGAAAATATCTAGAAGCTGATTTACTGAGGGACAATGTTCAAGAACAATCTCACCACCATTTTTCAGCTTCTCTGATTGCATGAAATTTCACCTTTATATGCTTTGTTTTCCCATGAAACGCTAGATTTTTAGTGACAGCAATTGCAGACTTACTGTCAACCAGAATACTAGTGGGAGTTATTTGCTCAAAGGTTAAATCCTTCAGAACTTTTCTTAACCAGACTGCTTGATTCATTACTACATTAGCAGCAATATACTCAGCTTCTGTTGATGATTGTGCAACAACAGGCTGCTTATGTGAATTCTAGGAAAAAACTCCATTGCCTAATGAGAAAATATATCCTGAAGTGCTTCTGGAATCTTCAACACTCCCTGCCCAGTCACTGTCAGAATATCCAACCAATTTGATTTCACACATCCTGTTAAAGAACAAGCCATGATGTATGCTACCTCTTAAGTATTTAAGTATACGTCTGGCAGCTGCAAGGTGAACATTGGTAGGTTCCTTCATGAATCTTGACTGTAAACTAGTGGAATACATTAGTTCAGGTCTAGTAGAGCAAATATAGAGCAAACTTTTAATCAAACTTCTATAACTGGTGGCATCTTCAAGTTTTGAACCATCCCCTACTGTCAGCTTTTGATTCACGACTAATGGTGTTGAGACAGGATTGTAGCTACTCAAATGAAACCTGTTCAGAATGGTTTGAATGTAATTTCCTTGAGATAGAAAAATGCCTTTGTCTGTTTGACAAATTTCCATTCCAAGGAAATAGTTCATCAAGCCTAGGTCAAACATCTCAAAATTCTTCTCCATCTCGGATCTGAATCTGTCAATTGCTGTTGTATTACAGCCTGTGATCATCAAATCATCAACATAAAGAGAGACAATCACCTGAGCTTGATTTTTGTGTTTGAGCACATATAAAGTAGCTTCATTAAAGCTCTTTTCAAATCCAAGGCTCATCAAATAAGAATCAATTTTATAGTTCCAAGCACGATGAGCTTGTTTGAGGCCATAAAGGGCTTTATGCAACCTGTAGACTTTGTCAGGATTAGATTCATCCTTAAATCCTTCTGGTTGCTCAACATAAACCTCCTCCTTTAATGTGCCGTTCAGAAAAGTCGATTTCACATCAAAGTGGTATACTTTCCAGCCCAATGCAGCTGAAATAGCCAGCAACAGTCGAATAGTCTCATATCGAGCTACTAGAGCAAAGGTATGCATGAAGTCAATGCCTGGAAGTTGAGAATATCCCTTAGTAACGAGTCTTGCCTTGCATTTGTTCAAAGTTCCATCAGAATTAAACTTCCTTCTGAAAATCCACTTAACTTCTATTACATGCTGCTTCTGAGGTCTGTCTACAATTGTCCAGGTGTTGTTGTGATTGATTGCATTAATCTCTTCTTGCATAGTAGCTTTCCACTCTTTTGACTCTTCTGCAGCTTGGTATGAATCTGGCTCAGATATGGCTAGTAGACTTCTATGATAAACATCAACAAGGCTGCGGGTACCTCTAATAGCATAATGCTCATCATCATCATCTGCATTAGCAGTAAACTCTGAAGAATCTATTTTATCTTCATTTGGTTTAAACAGCTCAATTCTGAATGGAGCTTTTAATGTCTCTGACTCAGATGAATCCCAACTCCATTTAGCATTTTCATCAAAAATAACATTCCTAGATACAATAACTTTGTCAGAATTTACAAGATATAACTTGTATCCTTTTGATTGCTCACTGTATCCTATAAATACTGCAGGTTCAGACCTGCAATCAAGCTTTCCTCTAAAATTCTCTAGAATTTGATGGTAACACAAACTCCCAAAAATTCTGAGGTAACTAACAGAGGGTCTTTTATTGTACCAAGCTTCATATGAGGTCAGTCTTGTCACAGCCTTAGTTGGTAATCTGTTCAACAGATACACTGCAGTATTACATGCTTCTGCCCAGAACTTCTTTGGAAGGCTTTTCCCAAATAGAAGGCATCTAGCCATATCCAGTATGGATCTATTTTTCCTCTTACTCACTCCATTCTGCTGAGGAGAGTAGAGTACTGTTAGTTGATGATTAATGCCCTCTGTCATGAGAAATCCTTCAAACTGTTGGGAGGTATATTCACCACCATTGTCTGATCTGAGACATTTTAACTTATGGCCTGATTATTTCTCAACTTTAGCTTTAAACAACACAAATTTATCAAAGGCATCTGACTTGGATTTAGAAAAATAAATTCAAGTATATCTGCTATAATCATCAATAAAAATTATGAAATATTTGTTATCAGACAGTGATTGATGAGACATAGGCCCTGCAACATCAAAATGCACCAATTCGAGCTTGTTTCTTGCTCTCTGTGGGGTATCAGTTGGAAAAGGTTTTCTACTTTGTTTGCCAAGTTTGCAAACACCACACATTGAAGCTGACTGGGTGAACTTTGGTAAGTTGTCCACTAGGTTCTGAGATTGCAGCAGAGTCATGTACTTATAATTACAATGACCTAATCTTCTATGCTAGAGAGATGAAGTATCAACACTGGTGCTACTAACTTGCATACAACCTTCAGTTAGATTGACATGAAAACATCTATTTTTCATTTGAACATTCATCACCAGATCACCAGATGAGTCATAAATAGTGCAAACACCATTTTTAAATACCAGTTCATAGTTGTTTTCCAACATTTGTCCTACACTAAGCAGGTTTTGTACTATTCCTGGTATTAACAGAACATCATGGACGTACCTCAAGCTAGAATATGTGTAAATGCCAACTGTGCCTCTCCCCACAGCATCAAGATAAACACCATTCCCTATTTTTACCTTAGACCTGTAATTTGTATCCAGATCTATAAATAAAGTGGGATCTGATGTCACATGGTTTGAACTTCCACTATCCAGAAGCCACTACTCATCATCAATTTGCTTGCCTTTGGTAGCCATGAATAGTTGATCTTTCGAGGTTTCAATCTTCTCAACAGCATTTGAAACTTCTTCTTTGGTTTTAGGTCTGTTCTTACAAACCTTTTCGACATGACCAAGCTGTTTGCAAGCATTACACCTTGCATTTGGCCTAAACCAACAATATGATTCTAAGTAACTCTTTTTCTTGCAGAAAGAATGTCATGACCCGGAACTCCCATCGAGCCTGTGACAACCGCCGCGAAGCCTCAACAGACATTTTTCCCCCGAATGCCTTTCGAGACCTCGCAATGCTTTTGTACTAGTTTTTCCATTTCTCTCTCTTTTTTTTCTTTTCTTTTTTTTTTGAATAATAAAATAAACTAAAAATATTAATTAAAATAATATATTTTAATATAAAACAATATATATATTATATGTATATTTTTGAAACATAAAAAAATTAGTTTTCTGCACATAAAAACAAAAAAAATTTATACATACTGTAATATAGAAAACTGGAGTATGCAATTTAAATTACAATGACACGTGGGCCCAAAAATGACTAAAAGTATCTAAAGAAATGAACCTATATTTTTTGAATGTGGCAAGTCCAACTGTAGTCCTCATCAATATCAGTTATCTACAATCTATTCTGAGCCTAAAATGGGTGGAAAGGAGGGTAGTGAGATTATAAAATCCCAGTGAGTAAACAAATATCATTTAAAAAATCTAAAGGCGAGTAAAAGGAGACTACTAAAACATTTCATCAAACTGTAATTTATCATCTTTCAACTTATTTCAACCAATGAAATCAATTTATTTAAATCAAGTAATCAGTATAGCTTATGAATTTCTTAAAACCATGGCTCGTGCCAAAATTATTCTCATACTCAGTTATCAGGGATACCTTGGCCAAGGGCTATCCCAATTTGAGTCCGCCAAGGCTATTAATGTCACGACCCAAATTTCGGGCCATGACCGGCGCAAAGGTCCAATGGACGTAATCCACT
>NC_030852.1:16977406-17011011 GCF_000208745.1 Theobroma cacao
AATATTTTTCTTGTTGTTTTACTCATAAACATGCTAAACTAACACTAAACACTAACATAGTTCAAAATCAAATTAATCTAACAACTTTCTCTCTCTAAACCCATATGATCAGATTTGAATCCATCATCAAAACACATAATTTAACCATGGAAAATAAGGAGAAATGCATGGAAATGATAAATCTTAAGCTAAGCTTGAAAAATCATACCTTTAAACACTTGATTCCTTGAAAAATCACACTTTTTCTTTGAATTTTCTCACTCTAGGGTTTGTTCTTATTTCTCTCTCTCTCCTGCTGGTTTTGGCTGACCCTCCCAATGAATAATTCTGGAATTTTCAAGCCTTTTAATAGGCTTAATAAAATATTATTATTTATTTACCTTTTGAATATTTTATTATTTTTTTTCTAGCCATCTTTTTGACTTTCTTTTTCTACCACTCAATCCTCTTCACTTATCCATGTCTTCCATGAAATTTCTAGACTTTTTCAAAGTTTTGGT
Source organism: Theobroma cacao (assembly GCF_000208745.1). Lineage (NCBI taxonomy): Eukaryota > Viridiplantae > Streptophyta > Magnoliopsida > Malvales > Malvaceae > Theobroma > Theobroma cacao. Next base: position 16,977,907 of record NC_030852.1, read on the forward strand.
GGTGTAAATTTTTAAAAATTACACTTTTGCCCCCGTAAAGTGAAAAATTACATTTTTGCCCTAAAAATTGAAAAATTGCTCATAGACATATTTTTCATCCCTTTTACTCATACCATTCTCCAATTTGTCAAATGTGATCTAAATTCTCTCAAAATCTCAAATTTTGTCTGCGAGTGGAAAAATTACGATTTTACCCCTAGATAGTAAAAATTTCGGTTTGACTCCGAATTGATCCTCGAACTCCAAATTACTATTTTGAGTCATCCCTGAACTGTGAAACTCTTAATTTCACCTTAAAATTCCTATTTGAACTAGTTCGAGGCTTAATCGACTCAATGGTACTATTAGGGGCAATATCGTCTTTTAACTATTTCTCAAACTTCCTAAATATACAAATATTCTATCGAGCATGTGAATGACATTATAATTATTTTACAAAGCAGGGTTTGACAAAGAACAAACTGGAAATTTTGTTTTCTTGTTTTGAACCCTTTTACCTTGAATGCTTCCCTTCTCTTTAACTTCACTCAAATTTTTCTTGGTTGATGCCTTTGCATGTGCTTTGCCTTTCATCCGGACAGTCAAGGCAAGATCAGACTTATCATTCTTCCTTGCAGTCCTCTTCTTTGCATCAACTTCAAGAATGTTTACCAAATCAGATATAGAAAGTTAAGAGATATCCCTTACTTGTTCAAAAGATGACACTGTTGCATCAAATCTTTCAAGTAAGCTTATAAGTATCTTCTCTACAACTTTAGCATCAGACAAGTTCTCTCCCAACAATCGAATTTGGTTGACTACCTTCATCACAGCATCAATAAACTTCTGCACATTTTGGCTATCTTTCATCCTTAACAATTCATATTGCCTCCTCAGATTTTGAAGCCAAATCTGCTTGTTTCTACTAGATCCTAGAAATTCTTCTTCAAGCTTATCCCAAGCTTGTTTTGCTGTCTCACAACTCATGATGTGACTGAAAACAGACTCAGTAATAGCTGAGTGTATAAAGGACAAAGCTCTGTATTTCTTTGCTATATCCTCTTCATATTGCTTCACTTGTGCAAGTGTAGCATTATCTCTTAGAACTGGTTCTAGTGTGTCATTTTCAACCACATTCCACTAATTTACTCCCCTAAGGAATGCTTTCATCCTGATGGGCCACACAGGATAGTTGGAACCATAAAAAATAGGTGCTGTTTGCTGTGTGACAGTAGAGGTTGACATTGTGCTAAGGAATGAACTTTTAATAAATAAAAAAAGAGTTTCTTTAGCAAGCACAAGGACCGGATGTCAGCTCTGATACCATGTAAGGAAATTATGGGAGAAGACAAATTTGTTGAATTATAGCAGAGCAAAAACGATAACAAATTTTGCTCTGGTATGAAGTAAGAAACTGATAAAGCAGAGAAGGATTAGCTGAAGGTTCTGTACACCTTTCATTCAACTATAAGCAAAATATTTATACAAATTATATAATCTTAACAGCTGTTAACACAAGAGACAAGTGTTCAGCTGCATCAAAGGATAAGCATGCAAGATGACACATCATAAACACCTGTGCAAAACACTCAACAACCAGAACAACGAAGCAAGCCATATTAGACAAAATGACAAAGTCAATGCATGCTTCAACTCTAACATAGACTAAGTATACAGAAGATATATTAAAAAAATTCAATACGTCCTTTTGCCAGGCAGTAAACACTCCACTAGCTTCAGGAGAAAAGTTCAACAGGGTTGATGGTTCTGCAGCAGCAGATGGTTCTATATACAAAAGCATGATAAGTTCAATACTTTATCTAATTTTTACAAAACCCGATTTGATGTATGTTACATGTTTACTATCCAGGTTTATGCAATCCCCCATTATGCTACACTTTACAGCAACCAAGAGAATCCTCAAGTATGTCAAAGGTACTGCTGATTTTGGTTTAATGCATGTGAAACATGATAAAAGAGAGTTAGTTGGTTATAGTGGCAATGATTGGGCAAGGTGACTTGATGATTCCAAAAGCACAACTGGGTTTTGTTTCTCATTTAGTAATGCAGTATTTTCATGGAATTCGAAAAACAAAGTGTTATTGGTTAATCTACTACAGAAGCTGAGTATATTGCAATAGTTTCAGTAGTAAATCAATTGAAGTGGCTAAGACAAGTACTAGCTAATCTTGGTTTTAAACAAGAAAACGGTACTGTGATCTTTGTTGACAACCAATCAGCTATTGCAATAGCCAAAAATCCAGTTTATCATAAGTGAACCAAGCATATTAAGGTGAAACATCATGCTCTTAAAGATGTTGTGAATGAGAAGGAGGTTGAACTCAAATATTGCAGTACAGAGGTTCAACCAGTTGATATACTGACCAAAGGTTTATCCAAAGAAAGGTTTGAAACTCTCAAGACTCGTCTCGGTGTTTGCTAGATTACAAGTCGTGGGGGAGTGTTGAAAGAGTGACCTTCAATCTAGAAATTCAATCTCAGATGAAGGCGAGAAGCAACTGAAGGTTGAAGTAGAATTCAATGCAATATAAAACGGTGTCGCATAGTTTCTTCAGTGTTTTAAGTTTATGAACATGGAGCTGCTTGTGTCTTTTTGTGTCTTAGTCCTTAAACGGCTTAGTAAACTGTCGTTTACTTAGCAATTTTAAGTTTTCATTTAAACGCTCAATATGAGTGTCGTTTTGGTTTGTTTCTTGTATAAGCCAAAGGCCTTCTCTTTCTTTCCTTTATTACAGCCGTTAGTGCACAAAAAATATTATCTCGTTTTTGGTGCTTTACATTCCTTTTTCATCGATTTTATTTTTCCTAGGCTACATTTTCGGGAGTGTGCTTAAAAATGAGTATATGTATAATTTTGTAACCGTTGAAGAGTATGATTCTCTTAAAAATACAAGAGGAACAACTTTCTCCCAAAAATGAGATCTGCATTTTCCTTTTTCTTCTTCTTCTTCATACTTGGTAGGTTGCTTTTCTGTATGACTTTATTAGCACCTTGGATCTTTGTTTCTCTGCTCTTTTTCTTGAAACTTTGTCATGTCTGGAGAACATAATGCTAGAGCTAAGATGATGATAAGTGATGGTTTTCAGAATTCTGTTTTCTTCTCTTGGTTAAGGGAAAGAGTGAAAGATTAAAGGATTGAAAGACTAACATCTTTAGAGTAACGTGATTTATTGATAGGGTGCTTGCTGCGGAACACTTGGCAGTAAATCAGAATGGGGGCACCAATGAGAGTGCAGAGGATTTCTATTCCTAAACATCACCATCACTATATGAGCTTAAATTCATGTCCAAGGTTGCAGACAATTGTCTATGCACTACTTTGGATTATTTAGGCTTAACTAGGATGAAGAGCCTGGGAATCATGCAATTACTTGGATTTCGTTAGTACTGATTGAAAATAGGGCTGCATAGGTGCAGAAAATAATTAATTAAAAAAAAAAAGATATGTGTGACCAGAGAGTATGAAAGAGAATAATTACAAAGTTCATAAAAGAATTCAAGTATACATAAGCTAGTTTCGAGAAATCTATAAGGTTCCTTTGGAAACCGAACCAGCAGAGTAGCATCCGTAATCAGTTTTTCTATCATGCAATTCCAACGACCTTTTCTTCGTCCGCTAATCCACATTGGGATGTGCTTCTTGATCCGCGAGCACCAGGCCTCTTCAATCGCATCTCTGTCCTATTTTCATCACTGCTATTTATCACATAACGGGAGGCAAAGAATAAGAAGTACAATAAGTTTACAACTCCAAGAGTGGCTATGACGTAGTAGTAGAGATCAAGCTTGTTTTTGTTAAGATCACTGCCACCCAACCATGGTGTTTTGCCAAACTTCTCGGTTACATTTTGGATAATTGTGACAAGAAGGGAGCCTAGGTAGCCTGCTATGGATAGGGCGAGGAAGAATAGTGCCCCCGCCACAGTCCTCATGCTTTCTGACATTTGCGTGGTCAAGAATTCCATTAAAGCCACCGAAGCAAATGCTTGTGCCAAACCTGCTAGGACAAACTGCGGCAAGAGCAGTGCGAGACTATAGGGTGAAGCAAATAAACCATGGCTCAAAGCTGAATCACGCCGCTTTTTCTCAACAATCCCAGAAGCCAGCATGCTAAGGATCGACATCACAAAGCCAGTGCCAAGTCTTTGTTGTATCGTCAATCTTTTATCCTGTTTGGTGATTTTCCGTGCCAGAGGGATGTAAATACACTCGTATATGAAGATCCATACTGCTACTACAAGCATGGGCACCAGGTTCATCCAACCGGCTGGAATTTTGAAATGTGAACCAATCGAGTTGCTCACCTGAATCGCTTGAAGGATGCCAAATGTACTGCATTGCTCTAAAACAATGGAATAAACAATTGCCGATCCCCAAACAGGCAAAACTGCCAGTAAGCATTTCAGTTGCTCCACTGTTTGCAAACTACATAGCCTCCAAGAATTCTTAGCCATACCGTGGTTGTCCAATTCACTTGGATCAGTGATTATAGAAGCCTTATCAAGGAACTTGAACCACTCAGAGTGTGGGAGTTCCATTGCTGATGGATCTGATCCTGCTACAGGAGGATTGTACAAAGGGTAATCCCACCCTGGTGTTATAGTAAAACGACGCTTCTTACTGGCAGCAGCAATCACCTTGACCATGTCTACAAATATACTTCCTTGAGGCTTCACATAGTTGTAAGTATTGTAGCCAATCAAGAAAATAATAGTGGATAAAGCAAGGCAAGCTGTTGGGATTGCAAAGCCTACAGCCCAGCTGATATTGGTCTGAACATAGACAACTGCAGTGAGGGCTACTACGAGGGCAACAGTAAAGAAGAAGTACCACCAATTGAAAAAAGTCGCTAGTTGTTGTCTTCCTTTCTTTGTAGAAGTGTCGAATTGATCAGCACCAAATGAAATGTTGCAGGGCCTTATGCCTCCTGCTCCTATAGATAACATGCCAAGGCCTGCAAAAAGGATAGCAAGTTGCCAGCCTTGAGGTTGAGGACAATTAGACTCACCTTCACAGGCTGAGGGTCTAAAACGAGGTACAGCTGAGGCCAGGGTCATCATAGCCATGCCCTATAAAAAAAATTTGAATCCAAACTGTTTCATTAATTTTCTTTCTGCCTTTGGTTAAATAACCTCAGTATGCATAACTGTCTGGTGCTAAGCTTGCAAGATATAAAAGAAAGAAACTGAATGAACATTATCATCTTTAATTTCGAACATACATAAAAATTATGAAATCAATTAGCAGAAAAGGAAGACATTTAGGTTAATCTGCAAATGAGTTCAAACTAGTGGTCCGGAGCATAGCATTTTACCAGAAATGATGCTATGGAGCCGAAGAGGAGCGTAAGAAATTTGCCCAGACAAGCATCAGCAATATAGGCACCAGCAACACCAGTAATATTGGAGAATCCAGACCAGATATTAACCACATTAACAACAGAGACACCTCCCATATTGTATTCCGTTTTCAGATACACTGAAATATTGGAAATCAAACTCATGGAAGCCACTTTCTCGAAAGTCTCATTCCCTTCAAATGGCAAAAACAAACATCAAGTCATATGAACATACACAGAAAAGAATTCCATATCACATCGGCTATTACCTATTATAAACATTATGGCTCTCCATCCTCCTCTTCTAGCAGGAGGAGATAGAGGGTCTTCCACCACTGAACTAGAATGGCTTGAATCCTCCATACAGAGCTTACTCTCTGCCTCTGTCTCACTGCTCTTTGCGCTAGATTTTGGTTTCAACTTTGCTTATTTCCCTCTACCTTATACATGCAGGGAGAGATGGATATATATAGGCTGCCTTTATCCAAGGGTTGTGATTTGTTTGGGTTGAAAGATAGTAGTTACGACTTGCGAGAGTTACGAAGGCAACGGGCAGGAAATTAAACAGACATGTCAAGATCTTATTTTAATTTTTGTCATGCATTCTGCATGGGAAGAAGCCAGCCTTGTCCGAGTTTCAACCCACTTTTACAGGGAATTGTTATCAGATTTCGAGATTTTTACTAGGTTGTTGGTTTTGATCCTGGATGCTTTCATGGTGTCCCATCGATTCTCTCTCTAATTTCACTTTTTATCCTCCTTATTTTTTTCTAATAACTTGCAGGTAAACTTAAAAAATTCCACCGTTTTCAAAGTTACTTTCGAATAATTTGGTACAAAAAATGTCTTTTGAGTTTTTCAAATTGATGCAAAATTATAGTGAAAGGCCAATCTCCTTTTCGTTGACTAGATCAAGTTATCAACAATTTTTTTGAATTTATGATCTTTTAGAAATGTTCTAGGTCTATCACTTTGACAATAAGAATCAACCTAACATACCACTTCTTTCGTATGACATAAATTCCAACTAAAATATCAATCGATTCTTTTTTTTATCACGTGGCCAATCAAGTGTTCGAACTCAGTTATTTGTATCACGTGGACGTTCTAGTGAAATGGCAGATTTCCTAAAATTTTTATAGCCATTAACGGAATGGAGGCATTTAGAATATTTTTTAAATGTGATGATTAAAAATTGAGTTTTCAAAATTTTCATAAATAATGAAATATTATCCAAAGGTCATCGATGTCTAGAGCATTTTAATTTTTGCTATGGTCTAATGTTCAATTTGCTACATCTGATTATTTAATCACCAAACCAAATTTTAATTAATTTTTTTTAAAATTATAAAGTGAATTGTTTTCTTAATAGATATATTCTTTTAAACTCTTTTTGCTCTCAGTTTTTTTATTGGAAAAGGTTTAGATTCAATCAATATGTTTCATTATCGACGAAAATTTTCGTCAATGTTCAGTCAAAAATACTATGGTCAATAATGGTAAATCCGTCGAGATTACATCAACAAAAGTTTGAATCTGTTGGTCACTTTTTCGTTGGTAATGGGAGGAATTTGTCGATAATTTTCACCAGTAATAGTATCGACAGCTTGGGATTTGTCAGTAATTTTTGTCTGTACTCCATGACAGCTAGCCAACGGAGTCGACTTTGAAGCTCACAAGCCATATCCGTCGACAATGGCTTGAAATTTGTTGATATTCAGTCAATATTTTGTATGAACTTCGTCGGTAATAGATGAATTTTGTTGATAATGACTATAGAATCATTTTTTTTAAAATTAAATTTTGTTCGATTCATAATAAAATTATTATATGATGTTGTTATTGATAAAGTAAACATATAGAAAACATATATACATATAAAAAATATAAAAATGTAATACAAATTATAATTAATAAAAAAATCCAATGTAAGCATTTGATAATAATCCAAATAAGTATTTAATACAAAGCTCACTAAAAGGGTGGGGATAGCTGCTGCTAATGCTATGGTGGATGCGATGGACTTGACTGTTGTGATGAGGAAGACTCGAAGGCAACTGAAGGTGATAACCTCACTACAATGACTTCCAATAAGTTATTAAGTCTGCCCACCAACGTCGTCAAGGTGTTGACATTACTAACTAATAGTTGATATCCCTCAGGCTTAGATGCAAAAGGCGGAAGAGGTCATGTAACGTTAGGACCACAAGCAAACTCAAACATCATGGTTAGAGTTAGAAGTCTCAAAGCGGAAACTCTAGTGCCAAATCCATAGATGCGGGTTTAAGTACTGTTGGGCTTTCCAATGTCCTTGGTTCATGCCTTCAGATCAAATTTTGGTTGGGTCAACGACTCATCATCGTACTTCTGCTATAAAGTCGAAGCGCATGATCCTTACAAATACAAAAAAATTAAAATTATTAAGTTATTTAATTGATAAGCAACATATATATCGAATATATATAAACACACGTATTACTTACATAGACAGTCTTGGACTTGTTGTCCACAAATTCTTTAATAGCCTTTTGTCGCTTGTGAGTGCATTGAAGAACTCGTAACGTCACTTGTTGTTGCTTTTTCTTGGACTGTAATGACAAAAAGACAACAAAAATAAAAAACTTAAAGAATTGTATTACTAAAGTGAATAATTTTTGTAGTACTACAATAAAACCACGTACATCCTCTTCTAGTGTAGAGTGAAAGGGAAAGAACCGCCTATATGTTTTGTTACATTGTCGTCCTTCTCTGTCAAGCGATTTTGCTTGGCCTTGCATAACCTTGACTGCCACTTGAGCTTGGACAATACATTATCAACTAGATAGTCCCATACTACAATAGTGATCCAGGGTCACACCTTACCTTTTATCAATAGGAGATCGACGTCAAGGCTGCCTACGTCCCTTTTGGTCTTATCGTGCTCATTCGCTAATAAATCCTTGAGGCGGTCCTTGCAAATCTTCTATCATATGGATCTCACCTCCATTGCATCTACAGCAACCCATGTGAAAGATTCCTACATCCAAGAAAAATATATATTAGTATAGGAAATTATGATAGATATACACTAATATGCCACATGTTACTTTGAATTTACGCCACATGTTATTCTTATGCTCCAAGGGAACTTGCCTCCATGTCAGCTGAAGTGTCAAACCCTGTTCTATAAAATAATTACGACGTCATTTACATGCTCAATAGAATGTTTGCATATTTAGGAAGTTCGAGAAATCGTTAAAAGATAATATTGCCTCTAATGGTACCATTAAGTCGATTAAGCCTCGAACTAGTTCAAATAGGGATTTTAAGATGAAATTCAAAATTTAACAGTCAAGGAATGACTTAAAATGGTGATTCGGAGTTCGAGGATTAATTTGGAGTCAAATCAGAATTTCCACTATCTAGGGGCAAAATGGTAATTTTGTCACCTGAGGATAAAATTGGAATATTGGAAGAAGTTTTTGATCAAGATTGATCACATTTGACTCATTGGAGTATAATTTGAGGTTCATAAGTGAAAAAGTTGTAATTTCGATATTTTTGGAGTATAGAGGAAAAATAGTAATTTTACTGCCCCGGGGGTAAATCGGTAAATTTTCACCCTCGACACTTGTCAAGACCAAGGGATTTTATTCATCATGGAAATGGATAAACATGAGAAATGTGTGGTGGAGAATTAAAGAATTAAAAGTCAAATATTTAAAATTTGAACCAATAAGGAAATGCCATGTGTCATGCTTTTATTATTTTATTGTTTCTTTATAAAAAGGCATAAAAATCAGCCCATTTCTCCCATAGTGGTCGGCCAAACCAGAAGAGAAGAGAAACCAAGGAAGAAAAAACCCTAGGTGGGAAAAAAATCAAAGAGAAAGTGTTGGAATTCAAGGATTTGATCAAGTAAAGGTAAAATTTCTTTGATTTTGCTAGTGATTTACCTTACCCATGCATTTCTCCTTAATTTTCATGGTTGGATTGTATGTTTTCATGGGAAAATCATGGCTGGCCAAATGGGTTTGGTGAGAGAAATGATGTTGGAATTGTTTGATTTTGAGTTATGTTGGTGTTTAGAGTTAGTTAAGCATGTTTAGAAACAAAACAATAAGAAAAGAATCCATTTTCCCCATAAACCTTTAATGGCCGAACCCTATGTGAGGTGTAGAAGTAATGAATTGATCTTGTGATCAAGTGAATTGGTTAAAAAATTGATGAAATGATGATTTATGGTGAGAAAATGGAATGGGAAAATTTTTAGTAATAGTGCACCACAATGGCCGACATTTTCAAGCAGAATTGTGAGGGTTGTTAGGCTGAATTTTAGATTATTGGAATTGTATTTAGTGAATTGAAATATTAGAAATGAAATGGAGCAATTTGGAGCCAAATAGGACACAATTGTCATTTAATCGAGTAATAGGCCGAATTAGGTCAACGTCGCATTTAAGCGGTAGTCGGATAAGTTGCATATCATGCATATACACCGAGCTTGAATTGATTTTATAATGGTCAAGCATTAATGTGGTGAATTATGTATTGTACATTGTGGATAGGTGGTGAGCAAATTACACTAGTAAAAATACATAGATTGTACTTGAAGACTGGGATTAGGAGTACATCGACTCTTAGAACTGTGAGTAACCTTACTATTATCTTAATTATCTAGAGTGGTTTTTATCCGATTTTGTGATTTTATGAAAAATGAGTTAAATGGTAAATTCTTATGTTTTATAAATAAAATGTGTTTAAATAAAATGATTTTATAAATTGTCTTGAAATTGAATACTGGTTTTGAAAATAGAGTAATTGGAGATTGCCTGCTTGTGTTATAAATTGTGTTTTATATTATATGGCTTATAGCAATATGTGAGCATGAATGGCAAAGTCGGTATTTGTATCAAAATTATATATACTATGTATTCAGCCTTGAGAGGCTAGATTGCGATAAATTGCCATGTCATGCAGATAAAGATTTTATAAATTAGGTGGTAGATAAAATAATCCATAATCCCTGCAGTGGAGGTTTTGTGGACCAGCCTAAGAGAGGGGGCACAGAATCAGATATACCTTACCTCGATTGGAGAGCCGTGTGGAGGGTGTCTCTGGAGGTAAAGATTTGAGTGCACTTCACGTGGACCATCGCGTGAGAGTGAGACTCAGCCAACGTTAAGGCATGGCTAGAATTTCGGATGTAAAGACATGTAACAACCTTGGTGGTCTCGGTCAGATGCCTAGGCCAAGGCATCCCCGAGAATGATTTTTGGCAGGAGCCAAGTTTTGTGAGATATATAAGCCATGTTGATTAATTGAGTAAACTGAATATTCATGTTATGAAACATATATTGGAAAAGAATATTTTAATTCGTCTCCATTTACTCGCCTTTAGATAGTTTAGATGGTGTCTGTTTACTCATTGGGATTTTATAATCTCACCACCCTCATTTCCTCAAATTTCAGGCTCAGGAAATTCCATAGTTAGCTGACTTTGACAAGAACCTTCATTTGGACTTGAATCGGCAAAAGCTGTAGGTTTTCAGCTTTCGATGCATTTTGGTTAGATGTGGGCCCACGTGTCACTGTAAAAGTAATTTTATGCTTTGGTTATTTGCTTTATAGTATATATGAATATAAATAACTTTTACGATATAAGAATTATTTACCGATAGCTATATAAAAATTATTTTACAAGAAAATAGTTTATTTTATTGAATATTTTTATTATATTCAAATGGTCAAATTTTTACTTCAAATGAACGTTTTAGATACTTAATTTGTTTTTAAATCACTAAATATATATTTTCTGCTTACCTACTACATTTTTAGCAAGTTTTGAGATTTTCGACGAAAAATGACAAAAATGCCCTTATGAGCCAGAAAACAATATGTTATGTTCTGATTTGGAAATGACTCGTAATCCTTCGATTTACGATATTTGATAACTATTGCTCACCGAAAAAGTGTGAAAGCTGATACGAGAGTCTTGCAAGATTTCGATCGGCATTCGGGGTGAAGAATGTCTATCGAGGCTTCGCGGCTGTTGTCATGGGCCCAATGGGGAGTTTCGGGTCGTGACATGAAGTCCACTGAAGTTACTCTTGATAATTCACCTAATTGTCGGAGTAACGTCAATTTCCTCAAAAGTAATACAAAATAGACTTATTACTAGTAAAACGCATAAACTAATTAATTAAATTAACTGCATATAATGATATAAATTAGAGTAGACGAAATTACTTCTCTTTGAAAGGATGAAGAAGTATCCATTAGTCTAGATGAGTCGGAGTGAGCAAGTTAATACTCAGGCCTCAGCCCTAGCTTGCAACATGCTATTAGACATAATAGTAGCATCTAAAGTGGGGGTTCCAACTAGAGTAGTTGGACCCAGTGTTGGTACCTCTAACTGTACTTGAGTATCTACCGCTAGAGTGGGAGTCCACGGTTTAGAGGGAAGATGCAGCACATGAGGTCAGGAAAACAAAAGGCCAAAGCCACTAGCCTATCATGGAGGGCTTGCCTTCGTCTTTGGCTTAACCATGTCTAGCCAATAAGAAGAAAAATGTTCAATTGTTAGTAACTATTAAAAAATAGTATGTATATAAACGTTAATTTAGCTGTGAATAAATAAATATATGACATGATACTTATAATGAATGACATTATAAAGTTTTAATGTCAAAGTGCAACAAATACATTTGTATATTTTTTTTACAAAAAAAAAAAAACATCCATCAATCATCATTCGAATAAGCAAACTCATTTTCTTTCTTTTCATCTTCATCATCATCAATATCGTTTTCATCTTTGTTGTCCGATTCTTCCTTTGATTCGTCGAATTCTCCTTCAACTTCATCATCTTCTTCATTATGTTGAACATCCACAAACGTATTTAACCTCTTCATATTCACCACTAACAAGAATTATATTATTGTCAAGATCAATCAAAATATGATCAAATCATGAATTGAAGGAAACTTCATCTTTTTGATACACCCTTTTGTTAAGGTCCATCTTTTTCTCATCACTTTGCTCATTATCTGTATTAAGAAATCGACTTCAAGCCTTCATTTTGAATATTGCCCACCAAACCATCAATCTCTTTTTTTTTTTTTTTATAGATATGGAGTGTTGTACACTTAAGTTGCTTATTTGGCTAAAATAATAGGCTCATTACTATCAAAAATTGAGTTAAGTCTAATTTCGACCAACCCATGAACAGGATCTACTCAAAGACCTTTGTCAATATCAAACCAATGGCAATTGAACAACTTGACTCAATTGTTGACACCAAAGTATTCTAACTCAACGATATCGACCACCAATCTATAAAAGTCACGATCGTGATCATTATAACAACTTCTCTTGATCCAAACCCCACCATTCATCGTCTTTTGATTGTGACCATAACCCAATGTGTGAAACTTGTATCCATTGACGTAATAACATTTGAAACACCTTGCCATACTACTAGGACTGTGAGACATGTCGACAACACGAGACTCAATCTAACTCGCATGTTGGTTGACTTATTAAAAAGTTACATGGCTTTTAATTTTTTGAAGTATTAAATTAACAAAATTAAATTGAATAATTAAATATAACTTACCTATTGTTTAAAGCAATTACAAAATAATGCGTCACAGATTTTTTTCAAATCCTTCTTGAAAATACCATGCTATTCTTTTTTAACCATATCGTCAAACATACTAGAGATAGAAGGAACATAAATCACAAATTAATACCATTCTTCAATCACCATTTTCTAAATTATTGGTTAGACTTATACGTGCTCAATGTACAATAATATCCCCTTAAAATTCATTAGTACATATAGTTCAGCAACATAGAAATCATCCTCCTCTACGTATCAACATTTCTCAAATTCTCTTAAAGGTCGATCAAGATAGGTGAAAATAGATAAACAACCAGTTGCATCAACCTTTATCTTGTCGTCATTTCGTGGGACCCAGTTCACTCTCGTTGGGATTATAGGTTCGAAGTACATCAAACAAAACAATGATATTTTGTCGATGGTATTTGCTTCATAAATGGATCCTTCCACAGATGCTTGATTTTTCACATTTTTTTCAGATGATGTGAAAACCTAAAGATCAAAGTTCGTTTTCATATTCTAATTGTCAAATTAATTTAAATGTTAATTACATGTGTGGCTTGCAGTACTTGTCAAATGAATACTTCCATTAATAATGGACTAGTCCTCTAACCTTAGCTTCATATGGCAAGTGGATAGGCAAATACTCCATTGAGTTAAAAAACCCCTGAGGAAAAATCTTTTCAAATTTTCATATGGTTTCCATGATTTTTCCTTCCCATGCATTGATATGATCAGCACATAGTTCGGCTGCACATAAATCATGAAAGAAATGTGAGATCTCAACAATTGCATTTCAAATAGCGTGAGGAACCATATCACGCAAGGCAATTGGAAGCAAATGTTACATAAAAATATGACAATCATGACTTTTCATTTCATAAATTTTGCATTCTTGCTCATTCACACACTTTGCTATGTTAGAGGCCAAACCTTTTGGTAACCATAACTATTTCACCCAACCACACAGCTTTCCGTTGCTCCATAGACAGAGTGTATGAGGTTTTTGGTTTAAAAAGTTGACCATTATTTGCAATTAAGTGCAATTCTGATCACTCACAACACACCTCTAAATCACGACAAACCCTGATATTATCTTTCATCTTTCTCAGAACACCCATCATCATGTTGAATATATTGTCAAATACGTTATGCTCAACATGCATCACATCCAAGTTGTAACAAATGAGATTCATCTACCAAAACGGTAGCTCCCAAAATATGTTTTTCTTAGCCCAATTATAGGTTCAACCAAAACTCAATAACTTCTGGTCGCCCACTTTTGTCCCACACGTGATATTTGAAATTGACTCCAACATTTCAAGATCTCAACATCGAATAACCGAGGAATTAGGGGGTCCCATTCAACACATTTCTTAAATTTATCCTTTTGGTAATGAAAAAGATGATCCATTGGCATGAATTACCGATGACAATAAAAAAAACAAGACTTACTCCCATACTCCAAGATAAAACCTTTTCCATACTCCATGTAATATGGACATGATAAACGTTCATGAATGCTCCACCTAAATAACATACCATATGCAGGGATGTCATTAATGGTCCATAAAAGTGTTACTCGTTGAATAAAATTTTGTTGAGTAAAGGATCGTACATGACCACCCCTTTGTCCTATAGAACTTTTAACTCATCTATCAGAAGTCGAAGCAACACATCACTGTTCTATCAAAGACTTGTCTTCCCCAGGATGACCATACTAAGAAAGATGTACAATTGTTTCATGCACATCCATGGAGGTAAGTTATAGATGATGAGCATTACCAGCCAAATAGAATATGGTTTAGCTGTCAACCTGAATGGTTTGAAACCATCTAAATATAAATTGATTCTAATGCTGCGAGACTTAAAGGCAAGGACCAATGGTCATGATTAAAATGTGGCCATCAACAAGATGCCTAAGTACTCCATCATTAAATTGGCTTTTGGCATGCCGTGTCATGTGTTCTGCAGTTTTGCCTAACATATATAGCCTTTGAGAAATCTTGGTGTTAATAGAAAGTACCACAAAATCTTATAAGGAACTTTTTTTTCTCTTTTCCTCTCCTTGATTTATTCGGTTTATATGAAGATGACCACAACATGGACAATAAAACAACGTGGAATATTTTTTATAAAACAACATGCAATTATTCTTATATGCATGAATTTTCTAATAGTCGGGCCCAAGTTCTTTTAAGTGTGTCTTCATTCTATAGAAGTTTTCCAGTAATGATTCATCCAATGGCAACATATCTATCACTAGATGCATTAGACGATTAAAGCATGCCTCACTATTATTAATGTCACAACCCAAATTTTGGGCCATGACTTGCACATGGGCCCAAAGGACATAGCCCACTAAGCCCAAGCAAGCCTATTCACATGACTCTATTCATCTATTTCATTATTCGTTCTTACAATCGTATTTCGTAATTTTCACTAATGAGTATGTCAATACTTTTCTATTGACTATATATTCACATTTATATGATTCAAAATAATGTCATCCGTGCCATTATTAATCAATATAAACATCTATTCGCTTAAGATATATATATACATGTCTTAACAATTTACATCAGGGCACATGTGTTCAACAAAAAAGACTCTAGACTTCCAGCGGAGAAACCATAGCAAAGGTGCAGCTACTGAATGCCATTGATACCTACCAACAGATGGATACAAGTCTATGAGGACACCTCGACCTAGTTACCGGCTACCTCTTGATCTGAAAACATGAAGTTGAAAACGGTGAGTACAAACCCAGTGAATGAACAAGGAAGGGAGCAAGCAATCAATAAGAAAAATTTGAAAATCATGATGCACTTGTTTCAAAACAATGCAATTTAGTTTCATCCTCATTAAAACCCCTCATTAAACCCTTAAATTGTTAATCACTTGATAACGATGAATCCACACATAACAAAGAAATTGAAGAATGAAAGCTTCAGTGATACACAAGCAAGTCAAATGAAATGACGGGTCCTCACTGCAGCAGAAAGGCATTCTCGCTGCAGCTGAATTTTCGTTGCAGCGAAGTTTGGGCTCAAGTTATTAGCTAAACGAGGGTTTCTCAACTAGCCGAGGGTTTCTCTCTAAAATTTCTCATTTTAAACTTTATTAAATAAACCCCTAAATGTTGGGAGTCCATGATCAGCTATGGTGCAATTGAAATGGGAAAATATGGCAAAACCAGCAAGATAGCAAAATGGACAAAAAGTTTCTCGTTGCAGCGAGAAATAGTGTTAGTTTGCATATATTTCAGTTTTTCTATCATATCTCTCGCTACAGAAGTCCAATTGACTTAATTTTGGACTATTAGAAATCTGAGAGACAGGGATACAACTTTGATGTTTACCACTTTTCCCAGTTTGGAAGGGAAAATGGTCAAAATCTTCATTGAAGTGAAAGAACTACATTAGAACCTGACAGTTTCTCGCTGCAACGAGATTTATTCTTGCTGCAGCGAGTTGTTGGCTACCAAAACAGAATGTTTCTTGCTACAGTGAGAAGCAGGGCACCTAAGTGTAAAAAGGATCTCCTTTGCACTAAAAATCCATTTGGTGTTACAATAAAAATCAATTTGCAAGAAAATGGGAAATTCTCAAGATTCATCATACCAAATTTCACATGCATTACAACCATATACCATATTCATGAACTTTTATTTCACAAGCATATATATACTTATATACATAAATAAACACCAATACCACCATCATCTCACCCAACTCATGTGCATCCCCCCACATTGTGCACATAGCCAGAGTCATCGTGCGCATCCCCCCACATCGTGCACAGTTAGTGCCATCGTGTACATCCCCCCACATCTTGCACACAGGCACTATCATCATCCATCTCCCTCACCACAGTCATCACCAGCATGTGCATCCCCCCACATCGTTCACACGCACGGTTATAATTATCACACAATATCAACCATCCATGCACAACATATACATATATATCAACACAATGTAATAGTGCATGAATCCATAACAGCCACAAGTCACAACATAGAGACAATTTATCAAGGGCTTGTTCCCAAGGCACCCTTTTTAAAAAAAAAATTAGATAAAATCATTCAAAGGTTTTGTGCAAATACATTCACATTCCCAAAACAAATTTTGAAATGCAAGTTCACTCACCGGTATTTTGTTGAATCTTTAGTCGACTCTAGCTTCCCTAATGGTCCAAATGGGACGATGGGGCTTCGTTGGAACCTAATCATCACATTAGCATCACAATTAAATCAATTCCAATACTTATAAATTCTAAAAGCTATCTCTTAATTAGCTTCCAATTGCCATCTAATTGGCTATCTATTTTTACTATTCTAATCACTCTAAAATGAATGAACAACCTCAACTACAAAATATTAACAAGTCTAATCTCTAGCCCTTCTCAACACTTAAAATTCAACTCTAATTTACTACTCACCTTGGTAGCATTGAAATTGAAATTCTTTCCAAAAACTTTCAAGCTCTTATTGAAGCTGCCTCTTTCTCTCTCTAAGAGTGAGAAAAAGTATGGAAATAAGATTTTTTTCAAGGGTTTTAAAGTAAGAGTGAAAAAGTACAAGGGTTCTATGAAAAAGTGCACAAAAGCTTGAAAATTGAAGCTATTTTGAAGAAGGTTATGGAGCTTTCATATCAAGCTTTCATGGAGGATGAAAGCAACGTGAGATGAGAGGAAGAAGAAGAAGAAACAATATTGGAGAATGAAGAAGCTGCTGGAAGAAAGAGATATTTATAGCTCAAGCTTATCCACTCCACTTAAATTACCAAAATGCCTTCAACAAGTTAGCTTGTTCTCCTCCAATCCTTTATGCAATCGTTTTACTCTTTTAACATTGAAACAAAGTCTATAATGGTTTAGAAATGCTCGAGTTGGCGAAAACTTAAAAATTTTGACCCGAGATGAAAAATGACCATTTTGCCCCTACTGTGGAAATCATCATCATTTTTATTTCCTTCATCATTTTACCCATATTTTCATCATTCATTTATGCCTTAGGCCTACTTAGGCCTTAATATTATTTAAAACTTACTTTTAGGGGCTTACTAAGGAAATGACAAAATTACCTTTGATTAGGGATATCGCGTCTACTTCTTCTATCTATGAATCTATAAAGGTCAAAGTCTCATAATTAAACTCTTACTTCACATTTAGTAATTAGGATATAGTTAACAATTTAAGCGATTATCGCATCCGACCCACAAAGCTGCATCAACATCATTGAACAATAAAAAGAAGGATACAACACTCAGATTTAGATCTTCAAGGAAGACCAATTCATCTCAAGTCTCATCATTGAAATGGAGCTCCGGTCATAAAGCATCCATAACTTAATTTTAGCTATTAAGTTGCTAGGCTATTGAGTTTTAGCATAGATTTTACGTGTTTTTAGTTATTTATTTAATTATAGTTAATTATGCTGGGTCAATTGAATTTAGATTATTTTAAGCTAAGTGAAATGTTAAATTGCTTAAGAAAAGTTGCTATTGATTAAATTGTACTTTTGTAAGTGTGCTATGAAAAGGACTTTTAATTGAATTAGGAGAGTGCATTTTAGCTGCAAACTTTCTCTACACATGTTTTAGTTTTTTAAGTATATCTCCCACTACAAAAATTCAAATGATATGATTCTTAGACTATTGGAAAGCTAAGATGTAGAGCTACAACTTTTATATTTAGCACTTTACCCACTTTTGCCCCAAAAAAGGAGCAAAATGCACTAGAAGTCAATGTCATGGCTGTAGAAAGCCAATGCCGCTGTGCCCTAGGTTTGTAAAGACGCCTTTCCGAAGATGGGAGTCTGAATTGGATTGAAATTATGTTTGTGAGCCCTATAAATACATCTTTATGAAGCCAAATTAAAGGGGAGGCCAAAAGGAATAAATTTTAGGTTATTTTAGGAAGAGATTAGTCATCAAAAACTCAAGAAAAAAACAAGATCAACCATGGAAGATTAAAGATTACCAATTTCTAGTTTTCTTATTTCTTTTATTTAAGATGGTTAAATTCTATTGTTTTATGTTCTTTATTTTCAATTATGAGCAGCTAATTTCTTTCCTCTAGGATTGCAATTGAACTCACATGTAGTTTAAATTTTTAATCTCTTTCTTGCTTATTTTCAATGGAATTGAATTGTTTATTTCAATCTATTCTTAATTCTTTTAATTGACTGATCACCAATTAAATTAATTTAGAAACCTAAACATAACTTGAGAGAGGGAGTTTAAAGTAGGCAAAAAATTGGAATAGCATATGATCATATTTATTTACTTGGATGAATAAATTAATTTGTGTATAGGATAAAGATATACCTATGTGCCGTATGTAGTCAATATTAAAACCTGAACTTAATGAGTCTATTTTAATTTCAATTCACATAAGGATATAGTGTTTTAATTAAAATGGATATTTTTATAATAGTTTTGAGAGAAACTTATAAATAATTGAGAACTTTAGTTTAGCAATTCAACCCATTGGAATAAGTTAAGAGATATAGGTACGATTTAGATAAAGTATGGGAGATATTCTAATCATGGGCTTGTTTGACTTGATTTTATCCAATTTTATTACTACTTTGATTTTTTAGTGTAGTTTATTGTGATTTAATTTTATTTAATTTTTAGTTTAATTAATTGATTTTGACTATTTGGATAAGACTAAATTATTATAATTTTAGTATTTAACAAAATTTTAGATCAATTCTCTATGGAATTAACACTCTACTTGCCATTATATTATTTGTTCCATACGTATACTTGAATGGGTAGAAAATTAGACAACAAGTTTCTAGCACCATTGTCAATTAAAATTCTACTATGCAAGTATACATATCGAATATATAGTATATAAACAAGCAAAGTATCGATCCCATAGAGAATTGATCTAAAATTTTACTAAGTATTAAAATTAGAACAATTTAATTTTATTCAAATAATTAAAATCTGAATTCTAATTAAACTAAAAA
Source organism: Theobroma cacao (assembly GCF_000208745.1). Classification (NCBI taxonomy): domain Eukaryota; kingdom Viridiplantae; phylum Streptophyta; class Magnoliopsida; order Malvales; family Malvaceae; genus Theobroma; species Theobroma cacao. The sequence goes on from NC_030852.1 coordinate 16,997,834, forward strand.
TTACTGAACTAAAACTAATTTAATTAAAAATTAAAGTAAAAAGATAATTGGATAAAAAGAAAATCAAACAAGTCTAGGATTACAATATCCTTCACATTTCATCTAAATATTACCTCTCTTCCTTAACTTATTTTAATGGGTTGGATTGTTAACCTAGAGTCTTCAATTATTTATAAGGGTCTCTCGACTTGTCTTATAGAAATATTTATTTTAATCTAAACACTATATTCTTATATGAATTGATATTAAAATAAACTCATTAAGTTTAGGCTATAATCTAGCTACACATGACCTATAGGTATTGTCACGACCCAAATTTCGGACCCTGACCGGTGCATGGGCCCAATGGACGTAGTCCACTAAGCCCAAGCAAGCCTATTAATATGACCTGTTCATCATTCCATCAAAAGTTGCTAAGTCACATTTCATAACTTCGAATCAAATTAATACTAAGCATTGCCAACTTGTAGTGGCATTACCAATCCAGTATACATGTATTGTCTAAAACATATGTCTTAATAATTTACATCAGGTTTATCTATACATATAAAAAAGGAGACTCGATTTCCAGTGGAGAGACTCGAGTGATGTACGGCTACTGAATGCCGAGATACCTACCAAGGAAACGAATCTACAAGGGCACCTCGACCTAGTTACCGACTGCCTCTTGATTTGAAAATATGAAGTTAAAAACGGTGAGTATAAAACCAGTGAGTGAACAAGGAAGGGAACAAGCAACAATAAGAAAAATTTAAAGAAATCGTGATGCATTTATCTTTAAAACAACGCACTTTGGTTTAGTTCTTATCAAAACCCCTCATGTAAACCCCAAATGAGTAAATCACTGGATGAAAAAGGTCCATGCTCAACAAAGGATTTGAAGAGTGAAAACTTTAATAGCATTCATGCAATTCAAGTCAAGTAAATGATGGGTCCTCGCTATAGCGGAAAGGCATTCTCATTATAGCGAAGTTTGGGCTCAAGTTTCAACTGAACGAGGGTTTCTTAAATGGTCAAGGGTTTCTCTCTAAAATTCCTCATTTTAAACTTAATTAAATAAACCCCTAAATGTTGGGAGTCCATGTTCAACTATGGTGTAAATGAAATGAAAAAATATGGCAAAAACCAGCAAGATAGCATAATGGACAAAAAGTTTCTCGCTGCAGCGAGATTCAGTTGGCTAAAACAAAAGGTTTCTCACTGCAGCGAGAACCAGGTCTGGTAAAAACCCTCAAAACTTGAGAGTTTCTCGCTACAGCGAGAAACAGAGCACTAAGAAAAAGTCTCTATTCCCTCAAGAAAAAACCATCCTGCTGAAATGACAAAATCAACATGAAACACAAATAAATTCCCAAAGTTCAACATGTCAAACTTTCACATGTATTACAACCATATGCCATATTCATGNATATATATATCAATCATCATGCACACCTTCCCATCAGCATAAGCTCATATGCACTCCCACTAGCACATGGTTGGGTCATCATGAGCTTATGCGCACTCCTACTCGCACACAGTCGGGTTAGCATTGGCTTATGCGCACTCCCACTCGCACATAGTCGGGTCAGCATCGGCTTATGCGCACTCCCACTCGCACATAGCCGGGTCAATATCATTACACATCATTATTCGTATATATATATATATATATCATCATGGTATATGAGCACATAAGTTCGTCCTTTTTCACATTTCACATTTTCGCAACATCAAAATATTTTATCAAGGGCTTGTTTCCCAGCACACATTTTTAAAGAAAAGTTGAAATAAATCATTCAAATGTGTCATACAAATACAATTATATCTCTCAAAGCGATTTTGAAATGCAAGTTCACTCACCGATATTTTGTTGAACCTTTAATTGATTCTAACTTCCCTAATGGTCCAAATGGGACGATGGGGCTTCATTGAGACCTATCATCAAATTAACATCACAACTAACTCAATTCTCATAATTACAAGTTCTACAAGCTATCACCGACTAGTTTCCAAGTGCCATTAAATGGCTATCCATTTTCACTATCTTAATCACTCCAAAGTGAATTTACAACCTCAATTACCAAAACACCCACAAGTCTAAACACTAATCATTTGCAACACTAAAAATCAATTCTAATTCACTACTCACCTTGGTAGTTTATAATTGAAATTCTTTCCAAAAACTTTCAAGCTAATATTGAAGCTCCCTCTTTCTTTCTCTAAAACACCTAGCTAGAGAGAGAAAGTATGGAAATAAGATTTTTTTTCAAGGGTTTTAAAGTGAGAAAGTGAAGGAGTACGAGGGTTCTATGCAAAAGTGCACAAAAGCTTAAAAATTAGAGCTATTTTAAGGAAGGTTATGGAGCTTTCATATCAAGCTTTCATGGAGGATGAAAGCAACGTAAGATGAGAGGAAGAAGAAGAAAAAAAGCTGTTGGAGAATGAAAAAGCTGCTGGAAGAAAGAGATATTTATAGCTCAAGCTTATCCACTCCACTTAAATTACCAAAATGCCCTCAACAAGTTAGTTGTTCTCCAATCCTTTATGCAATCTTTTTACTCTTTTGACACTGAGACAAGGTCCATAATGGTCTAGAAATGCTCGGGTTCATGAAAACTTAAAAATTTGACCCCGAGGTGAAAAATGACCATTTTGACCCTACCATGGAAATCATCATCAATTTTATTTCCTTTGTCATTTTACCCATATTTTCACCATTCATTTATGCCTTAGGCCTACTTAGGCCTTAATATTGTTTAAAACTTACTTTTAGGGGCTTACTAAGGAAATGACGAAATTACCCATAATCAGGGATATCGCATCTACTTCTATCTACGAATCTATAAAGGTCAAAGTTTCACAAGTATATCTCTATCCTATACGCAAATCAATTAATATGATCATATGCTATCCCAATTTTAGTCTACACTAAACTCCCTTTCCTAAGTTTGTTTAGGTTCCTAATCAATTTAATTAGTAATTAGACAATTAAAAGCATTAAGAACAAATTAAAATAAACAATTCAAACCCCATTAAAGACAAGTAAAAAAGAGATTAAAAATTTAGATTACATGTGAGTTCAATTATAATCCTAGAAAAATAAAATTAACTACTCATAATTGCAAAAACAGATAACATTATATAAAATTCAACCATTGAAAGTAACAAGAAAAATAAAAATTAAGGAAGAAAACAAAACGATTAATTGCAGCTTTGTTTCCCAATTTTCTGCCTTAATTTTCAACCTCTTAAATCTCCAAAAGTTATCTCACCTAATCTCTCATAAAACATACTATTTATATTAACAATCTTAACTTACAAGTCCCTAAGTTAACTGTAATACCTCGCACTTTGATATGATGACTAATAAAGCTTATCGGATGCCAATTGAGGTTAACTATAATGTTTAAAAATGATGAAAGATAAAAGGATTAGTTTGGGATAAAATATTATGCAAGTGAGGAAATAGTAATAAAATAATAATATTTTTATCGGGAAAGAATTTGCGAGATAAAAAGTGATTCAAAAGTGAATTGAGGCATAATAAGGCATTTTGGATACCAAGGAGACAAGAGGAGACAAGAGAAATTTTTTTTAATTAAATAATATTTTATTAATAAAATAATATTAAAATTTTAATATGTTATTCATTGTCAAAATTTTCCATGAAGGAGGAGTATATGGTCAATCTAAGTGGGGGAGAAGAAGAATGAAAAAAATTTTGAAAAAAAATGACATTAATAGGGCCGCTTGTCTTTATTAAGTAAAGATAGCGCTGGTAAATAAATATTTTAAATATTATGGGGACACCATGTTGGAGTACAAACTTTATACTTCATTTGTACATGTGTAGAAGAAGATAATAGAAGGAACTTGGAGTTAAATGAGTATTGGGAGGACTAAATGAAAAAAAGAAGGAACTGGAGGGCAAAACGATAATTTTGCACAAAGTTTGGTCAAAGCTTCCAAAGGAAGCTTTGACTCTCATCTTTATCAGCCAAAACCATCCTTGTCGCCTCCAGCAAGATATTTCCTTCTTCTTCTTGAAACTGCCAACGCCATTTTCTCATTCACCACCATGAAAATGGAGCTTTTCAATTTCTTTTCCTTGTTTTCTTCTCATTTCCTTTCTTTTTATACTTCTTTCTTCTCCAAACTTCTTGGGCACTAAACCTAGAGCTTTTAACCCAATTTCCAGCACATCTAAACCCTAGGAGAAGAAGAAAGAAAAAGAGAGAAAGGAAGAAAAAGCTTGGTTTTGTAATTCAAGCAAGCTAAGGTAAGGATTTTTGTGTTTTAAGTTCATGATTGGTTAAATCTTTGGAAAAATAATGAGTGAATCATTTTGTGGCAACTATGGTGGCCATGGGTGTGAGGAAATTACGAACTTTGTTGGGTGAAATCCAAGCTAAAACCAAGTGGTAAGCTTCATGCTATAATTTGAAGCCTATGATTGGTTTACTATGGTGAGAATGATTGTGTGCATATGTGGTATTATTGTGGTGTCATGGGTATGGTTGGAAGACAATTATATTAATTGGAAGTTTAGAAAAGAAATGAATTGTGTGGATATATGTGTTGTTAGGAAAAGCTTAAAAGGTTATGGATGTTGGTGCGTAAGAATGGATATTGATGTTATGCTTGGTGGCAACATGTAAATGAGAATAGTGTTACATGTAAACGTCGAAAGTGTTTGATGGAAGTAAATTTGTAGTTGCTGCCATATGTTAGATAATTGTTGTGGAAATGATGGTTAAACTTGATAAATATCCTTAGACAAACTTGATATATGTGTTAGAGTTATAAATAAGTTACTGGTATCTATAATCTAAAGAATTACACAAGTAAGGGATAAAGGCAACTTTGGTAAAAATGTGTCAAGATGTAAATTAGTTGAATAAGGATTCATGATTAAAGGAAAAAGAGAAGTGGAAATGATGTACACTAAAGCTATTGCATTTGTATGGTTGCTAGGAAGTGCAAAGGTAAAGTTAGAGTACTGTGTTGGTGTGTCGGGGGAAATAACGAGCAGCCGACAAGTAGGAATAGCTAGATACACCTCCGAACCAATAGCGATGTAATATCCCACTATCGTAAGGTGAGTGAACTTACATTAAAATGTTTTGGGATATACACATTTATATTTGATTGAATCCCCTAAAATGTTTTATTGGTTTTTCTTCATAAACTTGCACAAGAACAAGCCCTTATGAAATGTTTTTATTTTATGATATGGATAGTGTGATGAATCCATGTGTTTCTGTATAATATTGATATATATATATATATATATATATATACACTATGTCATAAATGGTACATTATGTGACAAAATACAACCGTGCATGTATGGGGTGAATGTGCACCTGCCGGTGATGACGGTGGTGAGGGAGATGGATGGTGATATTGCCCCTGTGCACGATGTGGGGGGATGCACACAATGGCATTAGCTATGCACGATGTGGGGGGATGCACATGAGCTGGGTGAGATAGGGTGTCTGGCTATGTGCACGATGTGGGGGGATGCGCACGATGTGGGGGGATGCACATGAGCTGGGTAAGACGGGGTGTCCGACTATGTGCACGATGTGGGGGGATGCACATGAGCTGGGTGAGATGGTGGTGTATGTGCTTATATATATATATATTTACTATATAGAGATGTTTGGATTTAATATGTGATTGCATTGACTGTTGAAAACTTGAGTACTGTCAATGTGTTCAATTTAATGTGCAATGTGGCATGAGTGGATTTTCCCGGTGGTAGTGAAAGCCCTTTGGATTTTATCTAGCCAGAATTTCATTGCAGCGAGAATGCCTTTTCGCTGCAGTGAGAGTCAATCTATTATGCCTGACTTGCTTGAATTCTACTAAAGTTTTCACTTTTAAACTTCTTTGTGGTTCATGGATCGTTCGTTATCAAGTGGCTAAACAACCAAGGGTTTGAATGAGGGGTTTTAATAAGAGTTAAACTTAATTGCATTGTTTTTTTGAACTTAAGTGCATCATGATTTCTAAACTTTCCTTAACGTTGCTTGTTCCCTTCCTATGTCACTCACTGAGTTTGTACTCACGTTTTTAAACTTCATGTTTTAGGTTTCCTGAGTTAAAGGTGATTGGATCCTAGGACGAGGTGCTCCTCCCTAGCCATTGCTCTGTAGGTTTACCGTGACATTAAATATTAGCAACTGTGCCCAGAGTCACTCCGCTGACGGTCAAGGTCTAATTATGTGTATATGAATACTTGATGTGAAATATTAAGATTCATTTGTTAATCTATATATGTATATAATGGTTGATGATGCCATTATGAATGCATGATTGGGTTTTATGAATTGTTTCCAAAGGAATTACATTTGAACACTACGAATTATGGATTTTAAAGAAATATGGATTTATGTATAAGATTATATAAATAGACTTGCTTGGGCTTAGTTGACTGGGCCCATTAGGCCCTTGCGCTAATCATGGCCCAAAAATTGGGCTATGACATTAACCTACTAATTCTAACTATTGGGCTTAACAATGTAATGAGGCTTAAACATCATTGTTAGCTTTAACATTGCCATTCCCACCAAGGTGCGCCTAGTCATCTTCCAACACGATTTTCTCTATCTTCAACACAGAATTGAGCAAAGTGATCTAATGAAAGTTGTAACTCTGTCTCTTAGCTTTTCAATGGTCTAAGAATCGTATCATTTGGAGTTCTGTAATGTGAGTTATGATCAAAACACTGAAGAATATGCAAGCAGACTTTCGAGTCTTTCAACACCTTACTTTCCAAAATTAAACCCACTTCCTGTAATTCCTACAAAAATATAAAAACTAATAAACGATAACCAAATTAAAGGAAACAAACATAAAATTAAAGGAACTCACTTAAAAATAAACTAATTATAAAAAAAACTAAAAATAACTAAATTATAATTAAAAATTAAGGACTTAGCTAATATTTATTAACAAAATTGGAGTAAAATAATTCTATAAAATAGAATTATTAGCCATTACCGAGGAATTGTTTTCTAGAATTTTTGCTAATATTAATACCAAACAATTTAGTCTTAATTCAAATTTTTTTAATTTATTTTCAGGTACTTTTGGTTGAGGTGATGAATTATTAAACTATTAGTGGCCATCTGAATAATTTAAGCCTAGAAGGGCTACTGGTGATTATGAATCAGATGCAATCAATGCTTTGACCGTCTAAGTGGATACTTTGTCTCAAAAAAATTGACATTTGGGGTGTTAATGTTTTTTAGAGTCGTTTTGCAACATGCAAGCTTTGTGGAGATAGGCATTCAAGCGATTGCTACCTAGCCTATTATGAATCAATGTAATTTAATGGAAGCTTCAGTGGGCAGCAAAATAATTCATACTCTAACAGTTACAACTCAGGGTGGAATCACCCAAATTTTTTATGGAGTAATGATTAGGGTCTTACATATTCATCATAGCCTATTTTCCATAATGGTTTTCAATCACAAGTTAGAGCCCTTATACTTGAGAAGAAGCCAACTTTGGAAAAGATGTTTATGCAATACATGGCAAATATGGATGTCGTCATTCAAAGTAATGAAGCTTTAATGAGAAATGTTGAGACACATTTGAGTCAACTTATTAATGACATCAATAACAGGCCTCAAGAAACTTTACCAAATGACACTAAGCCTAATCATAGAAGAGAAGAATATGGTAAGCATCTTGATGAAGTAAATGGCAAGAATGTGGTAGATAATGGAGATAAAGTATATCAAAAGAACACTCTTAGTCAGCAAGTTCAAGATGAAGAAGTTAAGTAAAAAGAGAAAGTATCTACACCACCACAAGTCAAGCCATATGTACCTCTTATTCCCTTTTTGGATATCATTGATAAGTTACCTAAGGAGGCTATTGATATGGAAAATCCAAAGAAACTCCGTGAAGATTGTTTAGTTTAAGATGCAACAACAAAGGATAAGAATGAAGAACTCACAAATGTTACATATGTTTTGAAGGCTATACCAAAAGTGCATTGTTCAAGAATAACCCAATTCGAAAAGTTGGGTAAAAGTCAGTCTATTCCACCACCTTGGGTTGAGCAAGCAACAAATCTTGAGTTAAAACCACTACACCTTCATTTTAAGAGGAAGCTACTTTCACACTTCAAGCTTTTTTCGTGCAAACTCAAACCTTAAAGGGTGAATGAAGGCCTCACCAAAGTCAAGCTAGTGACTATAAAGAAACGCCTTTTTATAGGTAACCTAAGCTTTCGAAACTCATATTTTCTCTTTTTAGTTATTTTTATTTTATTTATTTATATTTCTACTTTAATCTCTATTTACTTTGTTTTTGTAGAAAAAATAAAAGCCTCATACAAGCATTTCTAATAATGAAGATGAGGAAGAAGATTAAAGCTTTTCCAAATTCATCCAACCACCAGGGAAGTATTCTTTACCTTTTCTTTATTTTTTTCCAACATCAAGGATAATGTTTAGTTTAAGTTTTGGGAAATGAATTTATTTTTCTGGGAATGGATATTCTGTGAAAACTTAGGATTTTATTTTAGTTACATGCTTATTTAGATTTTAAGTAATTAGGATTAGTTTATCATTTCATTTTTATGCTTCCTTGAAATTTTTGGATTTAGAGAAAAATAATGCCAAATTTTCGATGATTTCCTTATTCGATGATGAAAATTTAGTTGTCTTGTATCTTTAACTCTTAGTAAATGTAGATAACGTTTAGTTCATGCTAAATTTTTTTGCTTAGTATCATTGTTAGCATGTGATTTCCACATATATTAAGCACTATATCTTTTGCTTTGAATTATTGTACACATCTACAAAATGCTTATATTGATGTAAATTTTAGATTATGTCAAGAATTCTAAAATTTGTTTAATTCTCTCTTGAGACGAAATCTTAGACAATACTTAGTTAAGGAGATGGTTTATGTAACACCTCGTACCCCCGTATAGTAGTCAACATAACTGTATCGATAAGACAAAGGGCCAAATGACGCGAATTTAAGTATCAAAGAGCAATGATGGGTGAAAGGAATTTTTAGAGTAAAATACTCCGCGCGTGAGGAAATAATAATATCCTTATCAAGGATGAATTAGTGAGTTAAAAGGTGATTTCGAAGTGAATCGGGGCATAATAAGACATTTTGAGAACCGATGAGACAAGTGGAGAATTTTGAAATAAAATAATATTTTATTAATAAAATAATATTAAAATATTTATATTTTATCTGATGTCTAGATTAGTCATGAAGGAGGATTATATGGCTACTCTTAGTGGGGGAGAAGAAGAACGAGAGAATTTCGAAGAAGAATGATGTAAGTAGGACTCGCATGCCTTTATTTAATAGAGTAAGAATGGGTAAGTATATATTTAAATATTATGGTGACATCTTGGTGAAGTGTAAATTTTATATTTTAATTGTATATGTGCAAAGGAAGAAAGATAGGAAGAAATTGGAGTTAAAAGAAATGATTAAGGACCAAATTGTGAAGGATGAAAAGTTTGTTGGGACAAATGGTAAATAAGGAAAAGTTGAGGACTTAAGTACAATTACCACATTTGAAGTTAAATAGGAATTTACTAACGAAGGGAAGTTAGATTATGTGGAATGATGGAATTTGCTTGCAAAAATTCACTATTACATGCAAATGATAGCATACTAAAGGAGGAAGTTAGTGAGGAACATGTGAGACGCCCACCATGCATAGGAAAAGGAAAAATAGTAAAAGTAAGACTAAATCTATTTTTGCATGAAATGGGATTGATGCATTAGGTGGCCAAAAAATAAAAGAAAGATGTGATGTGCATGTGACTTAAATAATTTAATGAAAGACCAAATAAAATATAAGGTAAAGTTGTGCATGAAATGTGATTGGAGAAATAAGGTGGTGCATTGAATAAAGAAATAAAGTAAGGAAGGATGAGAGAATGAAGATAGATTTTGGGCCAATGCACAAGGAAGGAAATTGATGCATGAAGCACCATTGAATGGCAAAATGGCCAAATGAAATTAAAAGGAAATGGGTGCATGAATTGTGATTGGTTTGAAAGTTGGCCAAATGAAATAAAAAGAAAAAGAATGCATGCATGGTGATTGGTCTAAATGAGTGGCCATGTAATACAAAATTTAAAAAGTAAAGAAAAATGAGAAATAAGCCTTGGTGAGAGAGAAGGCCGGCCATTTAGAGAAGAAAAAAGAAAGGAAAGAAAGTTTGAGAGGTTCCCACCTGAGAGGAAGAAAAAAAAGAAAAAAAAGAGAGAAATGAAAGGAAAGGCTCGGTTTTTGCACAAAATGTAGAGGAACCATGAGCTTCCTTCCCTCATCTTGAAGATTTGTGTTGTTTCATCACCCAAGGAGCCTTCAATACTGAAGAGAGAAATCGTGAAGTGTCAATGGAGGTATTAAGCTCGGTTTTGTGATTCAAGCAAGGAAAGGTAAGGATTTTTGTTTTTAGCTTGAGTAATCTTTGAAAATGAGTTGGTGACTAAGAGAAATGTCTTGTGGCAGCAAAGATCGGATTGATTGGAGGAAAAGACATGTAAGCCATCAAACCCATGGGTGCATAATGGGTTCAAAGGGAAAGGAAAGTGGTAAGTTTAATACTATGTTTTGAGGCCTATGGTTAGTTGAATATTGTGGAGAATGATTGTGCAATTATTGGCAACTTGGTGAGTGAAATATTGGAAGAGCATTGAGGTTGCATGCAAGGTCAAATCCACCACAAAGGTAAGGCATGCAATGTGTAGTGTTATTGTGATGTCAAAGGTACGGTTAGAAGCAATTGTGATAGTTGAAAGCTCAGAAAAATGTAATGTGTGGATATGTGTTGTTGTGAAAGGCTTAAAAGGTTATGAATGTTGGTGTGCATGAACGAATATTAATGTTATGCTTGGTGGCAACATGGAAATGTAAATTGTGGTGCATGTAATCTTAGAAAATGCTTAATGAAAGTAGATTTATAATTGTTGCCATATGCGAGGTTAATGGTGTGAAAATGATAGATGAACTTGATAAATGTCATTGGAAAATATTTATATGTGAGCTAAAGTTATAAATAAGTTACCGATACTTATAATCTAAAGAATTACACAAGCAAAGGATGTGAATAACCTTAGTAAAACGTGTCGGGATGTATATGAATATGCAAGGTTAAGCGAGAAAGAATGGTGAATCTAGTAAGATGTAAGTTCGTAGAATGATGATTAATGTTTGAATGAGAAGGAAAAATGGGAATGATACACACTAAATATATTGAGTTTGAATTGTTGCTAGGAGGTGCAAAAGTAAAGATAGTGTACTGTGGTGGCGTGCCAGAGGAAGTAACGAGTAACCGATAAGTAAAAATAACTAGATATGCATCCGAGTTGATAACGATGTTGTATCCCACTATCTTAAGGTGAGTAGGGGGTGTCCATTTTAAAATTCCCATAACTATATATGTAACACCCCGTGTGAAGAAATGTAAGGGGGCCGACTGAACAAAAGAAAACGGAAGAAAAAAAATGAATAAAGAAAGAAGAAATGATGGTGGTGGGGCCGGCCAAATGGATAGAAAATTTTTTGTAGGGGTCGGCCAAAAAGGAGGAAGGAAAAAGAAAGGAAAAAGAGAAAGAGGGAGAGAAGAAAAATGAGCTGAAAAGGAAGAAGAAAGAAGAAAAAAGAAAAAGAAGAAGAAAGAGAAAGGGAGCGGCAGCGTGCCGAGGAAAAAAAAAGAAAAGGGAAAAAAATAATATATATATATAAAAAAATATATATATATATATATTAAGTGGGTATCGATATTTAAGAGTAATAAGTAAAGATGGTGCACTGTGGTGGTAGGCTGAAGGAAATAACGAACCATTGACAAGTAGAAATAGCGATGTAGTGTCCCGCTATTTTAAGGTGAGTGGGTGCTAAATTTCAAAATTATATCCCGATAAATATATTATATATGTTATAATTGATAGTTGATGAAATTGCGGAAAGCATGAGTTGGTAGAAAGCCTTAGGTTGTTTGTGATTGCAATCAAGGATTTTAAATCCGTTTTCTCTATAGTATATATATAAATATATATATATATATATATATCTAATGACTTTAATTATGGGGAAATAAACCTTTGATTGGCTTTTCGCTTCCAAACCATACCTTGCAAGCTTGTGTGATGTTTGGGCCAATGGCCATAGTATTGATTCGTAGGATTTGATGTTAAATTATTTATTTCACTTACCATACCGATTTGATAGATATGCCATGCTTTGAAATAAATTATGCATTAAATTGCAATGATTTCCATTTTAACGTGATTGAGATATTCTGGGTAGGAGCTATTACTACACCAGGTCAAGTGTGGTCTTTGTGCACAAAGTAATAATTGTTGATTATTAACTTTTTATTATAAAAAGGGGACCTGAAACCCCGATTTATATATGGTGGCATGGGTAGTTCCCACGAGTAGGTAAAAGAGGACCTAAAGCCCCGATTTATATATGGTGGCATGGGTAATTCTCACGAGTAGGTAAAGGGGGACCTGAAGCCCTGATTTATATATGGTGGCATGGGTAGTTCCCACGAGTAGGTAAAAGGGGGACTTGAAGCCCCGATTTATATATGGTGGCGTGGGTAGTTCCCACGAGTAGGTAAAAGAGGGACCTGAAGCCTCGATTTATATATGGTGGTGTGGGAAGTTCCCACAATAGGTGATGATGTTTGAGAAAGTAAGCCTAAGGGTTATACTAAACTTACTCGAGGATGATGCTCACTTGTGGATTTTTATTACACCATGCATGGCATTAATACTTGAAATTTACTATTAAATGGCAAGTGAAATTTACATATTCATCGTTGATCAATTATTTCGCATTTTTTATTTGAGACTCTTCATTTTACACTTGCCATTGCATTTACTGTTGATCGAATATCAAAGGTGAAAGAATTTTCTAGTACCTAAAATACAATCGTTTTCATATATGTTTACTTGTGATTTATTATTTTTAAGACTTGCAAGGTATAAAAAAAAATCTCTCAGTTAATGGAGGTTGTTTTCTACGCCTACTCTTGGTTTTATAAATATCCCATCTTTATGTTTGTTTTCCCTCCTCACCTGCTTACGGGGTCGATGATGATCACTGAGTCTATGAGACTCACACTCGTTCTATTTCCCCTTTTTCAAGAAGGGATCAGCCTAGCGCGTGCTCATCGGCATGTT
>NC_030852.1:17011377-17028582 GCF_000208745.1 Theobroma cacao
ATATATATATAATAATATATATATATATATATTATATATATATATATATATATATATACATACATATTGATTTATTTTAAATGCAAAATTGTGGAAAGCATGAGCTGGTAGAAATCCTAGGTATTTTGTGGATGCTTAAATGTTTAAAAGTGTTTTGATTATGTATGTATATATAAGCTATATACGTAAAGGATTTTTAAACCAGGAAACAAGCGTTTTAATACAATTCTTATCCAAATGTGCCTTATAGTTTGTGTGGTGTGCATTCATGAATGAATTTCGTATTCACTATGCTGATTTGACACCCAAACCTTATGTAAAAGGTTTTACGTTGCAAAGTTTTAAAAAGAGGGGTTTTAGTACGCTACTTCATCGGTATTTCGAAAATGATTTGAAATGATCCTTTGAAAACCAGATTTGGCTTTTAAATGGTTATATCAAATCAGGAGATTCGAGAGTAGGCTGGATGTCACATCAGATAAGTGTGACCCTTGTGCACTATCGTAACGTGCCAGTTTGAGAACTCGATCGCTAGACGTGGTTAACTTGGGGAGTCACCACCAAATCTTTTTTGGTTAGGTGTGATTGGCCACCTGATGAATTTGTTCTATTCAACGAGATCTTAAATTAAATTTAAGTTCCTCGAAAGAACGATAAACTGGTCTACGCGCTCTTGTTTAAAATTGAGTTCGGGAGTACAGTTACGCATAGGGAAGGATTAGCACCCCTATATGCCCGTTCCACTAACGGTACCATTTAATCGTGTGTTATCCTAACCCATTGATTTGTTTTTATGTTCCCTTAATTATTATTTATTAAAATATTTTATTTAATTTTACGAGCTTGACACGCATGTGATGCAATTGTGTAATGCATGGCATAATATCGAGATAATGCCAAACAAACACCTTTTATTGAGCATATTTCTCGAATCCGCCCATCATGCTGGTGGGATTCAGGACGTTCTCTCACCTAAGGAATTATCTGAGAAATTAGTCTTCGCAAATTCGACTAATAAATCCCATCATCGGGGTTATCGTACGTTTTTCTTTAAATATAATGTTTTCGTGAATATGAACCTATTACGAGCAAAAGCCTTTTTAGTAAAGATATTTCTCGAGCCCTCCCATCATACTGGTGAGACCTGAGGACATCTTTTCACCTAAGGAGCTTTCCGAGAGAAACTTGCCTTCGCAAAATCTTCAAAAAATCCCATCATCGGAACTTAACTCGTGAACAAAATATCTATATGCATGATATGATAGAAATCTATATTAGGCTTGTGAAGCTTATTTTTATTTTATTATTTTTTTATAATATATATTTTTTTGTTATTTTTTTTCTAAGTTTCTCTTATATTTTCCTTGCTCTTTCTTATGGATTTTCTTCCTCTATATTTCTTTTTTGTAATTAGATACATTATAAATTATTTGTGATTCTATGTTATCTTAGTGAACAAAGATTTTATTTATTTATTATTGTATAATTTTTTTATTTTTTTTATTTTTCACTAAGTTTTTTTATGTAGTAAAATTTTATTTATTTAAAATAAAAATTTCAAAAACTCAAAATCGAGGCCCTCCCATCATACTGGTGGAGTTTTAATTCAGATTCTGAACCTAGGAAAAATTAACCCGAGACTACAACTCCTCGCGTCCCGAGCGATTATCCCATCATCGGTATTGGTTATTTATCATTCCTATACATTTTATTACTATGTATATTTTTTATATATTTTATATTTTTTCGTTGGTATTATTTTTTTCAAAACTAAAAAAAGGGCAGTATTTATGTAATTCAGAACGTTTAGCTAAAGCAACTAAATCCTCATCATTCCTAATTAAACATCAATCCTAGGAACCCACCAAAATCACACAACAAATTTGAGAAGAATAAAAAAGGATTTACCTTCGTGGGTCAAATTAACCCAAATAGTCAACCGAACCTGCGGTCCGTTCCAAAGCACCATCCGGCCCTTTTGTCCAGTAGTCTTTATTGTGCCAAAACGACGTTGTTTGAAGGAGTGAAAATGAACCCTTTGTGGGTCCAAAAACAGCGTCGTTTCAAAGTTATCCAACCCTAACTATAAAACCCCCTTTTTTTTCTTTACTTTTCATTTTCTCTCTTCTGTTTCTCTCTTTAGCCGCCGGCTTCTCAAACCTCTCTCTAAAAGCTTCCACCTTTTCTTTCAACCAAAACACTCCCTTTTACTCCCCACCGGCAGCACCTATCGGATGGTCCCACTACTGCCGCCAACCACTCAACCGGCCCTCTGTCTCTTGTTGCCCGAATCGAGCTTTGCTCCCCTCATCGGTGCCGCTCGAATCTCCTCTCTCTGCCTTTTTCTTTTCACCGACGGCAAGCCTAAACCCCTTTTCTCCTAGGCAACGATGAACCCAGCTAATTTCCTCATAACTGACAGCAGCAGAAAACCCAAATCCTCTTTCCCATAAACCAGCCGACGGCAGCCCATTCTTACCCAAAAAAAAGCTCAAGCTCTCTCCAAAACAACTGCACAAAAACCCCAAAATCCCTCTAAAAATTACCTAAAAAATCCTCAAAAACCCTTTTTACTCTCTTCTTCCCATTATGTATTTATGATTGATTTTTGTTTTTTTTTATTTTTTGGGTATTTTTTTATTTTTGGATTGAGGTTTCTAGCTGCTAAAGACTATGGATTTTTTATTTGCAGGTGGCTAGGCTTTTCTAGGGTTTTTTGGTTGCCGAATCCTCTTTGGTTTTTTGTTCTGAACAAATTTTTTTTCTCCCCCCTTTCTTTTTTGTAGGTCGTGAATCTTTAAAAGTCGGGTTGTCCAAAAATTTGGATAACCTGGTAATGGGGTTCTGGCACCAAGGAGTTGGTAGCCAGAACCCCCATCACTCATGGTGGTTAGGGGAAGGGATGGTTGGGCGTACGCCCAGCCATTCCTCTTTTTTCTTATTATTTTATTTTATATTTTTTGATTTTATTAGTTTTGTTATTACTATTTTATATTATTAAGAAGGGTGTCTACAATTGCCCCTCTTTGCACATTCTTGAGAATCAAGAATAATGCAAAGACGTAGACACCTTGCTTCCTCATATCAAAACGAGGTTGCATAACTTTGAAAAAATCTTAAAACTAATTACCAAGAGGTTTTAGGAATGTACCCAGAGGTTTTGAAGATGTACCCGAAGGTTTTAAAAGAAAAAGTCATTCCTCATCTTAGAATGAGGCTACGCAACTTTGAAGAAATCTTGAAACTAATTACCAAGAGGTTTTAAGAATGTACCCGGAGGTTTGAAGATGTACCTGGAGGTTTTGAAGATGGACCCAGAGGTTTTAAATATGTACCCAGAGGTTTTAGAAGAAAAGGTTATTCCTTATCTCAGAATGAAGCTATGTAGCTTTGAAAAAATCTTGAAACAAATTATTCGGAGGTTTAAGGAATGCACCCGGAGGTTTTAAAAGAAAAAGTCGTTCCTCATCTCAAAATGAGACTACGTAACTTTAAAGAAATCTTAAAACTAATTACCCGGAGGTTTTAAGAATGTACCCGAAGCTTTGAAGATGTACTCAAAGGTTTCGAAGATGTACCCGGAGGTTTTAAAAGAAAAAAGGTTATTCCTCATCTCAGAATGAGGCTATGTAACTTTGAAAAAATCTTGAAACTAATTACCCGGAGGTTTTAGGAATGCACCCAAAAGTTTTGAAGATGTACCCGAAGGTTTTAAAAGAAATGGTCGTTCCTCATCTCAAAATGAGACTACGTAACTTTAAAGAAATCTTGAAACTAATTACCAAGAGGTTTTAAGAATGTACCCGGAGGTATGAAGATGTACCCGGAGGTTTTGATGATGTACCCGAAGGTTTTAAAGATGTACCCGGAGGTTTTAGAAGAAAAGGTTATTCCTCATATCAGAATGAGGCTATGTAACTTTGAAGAAATCTTGAAACTAATTACCCGAAGATTTTGGGAATGTACTCGGAGGTTTTGAAGATGTAGGTTGTTCCCCATCTCAAAATGAGGCTACATAACTTTGAAGAAATCTCTTTGTGCCAACGTAGCTAGGCTGAAACATCTTGGATGCTTGCTAAATTGGGCTTAAACTTTTTCGTGCCAACGTAACTGGACTTAAACATCTTAAATACCAGCTAAATTGGGCTTAAACTCCTTTTGTGCCAACATAACTGGGCTTAAATATCTTGGATGCCAGCGAAATTGGGCTTAATCGTCTTTATGCCAATATAATTGGGCTTAATCATCTCGGATGCCAGTTAAATTGGGCTTAAGCTCATTTTGTGCTAACGTAACTGGACTTATACATCTTGGATGCCAGGTAAATTAGGCTTAATCGTCTTTATGCCAATATAACTGGGCTTAATCATCTTGGATGCCATTTAAATTGAGCTTAATCATCTTTATGCCAATATAACTGGGCTTAAGCTCCCTTTGTGCCAACGTAACTGAACTTATACATCTTGGATGCCAGCTAAATTAGGCTTAAACATCTTTGTGCCAATATAACTAGGCTTAATCATCTTGGATGCCAGCGAAATTGGGCTTAATTGTCTTTATGTCAATATAACTGGGCTTAATCATCTTGGATGCTAGTTAAATTGGGTTTAAGCTCCTTTTATGCCAACGTAACTGGACTTATACATCTTGGATGCCAGCGTAATTGGGCTTAATCATCTTTATGCCAATATAACTGGGCTTAAGCTCCCTTTGTGCCAACGTAACTGGACTTATACATCTTGAATGCTAGCTAAATTAGGCTTAACTCCTTCTGTGCCAATATAACTAGGCTTAATCATCTTGGATGCCAGCGAAATTGGGCTTAATTGTCTTTATGTCAATATAACTGGGCTTATTCATCTTGGATGCTAGTTAAATTGGGTTTAAGCTCCTTTTATGCCAACGTAACTGGACTTATACATCTTGGATGCCAGCGTAATTGGGCTTAATCATCTTTATGCCAATATAACTGGGCTTAATCATCTTGGATGACGGTTAAATTGGGCTTAAGCTCATTTTGTACCAACATAACTGGACTTATACATCTTGGATGCTAGGTAAATTGGGCTTAATCATCTTTATGCCAATATAACTGGACTTAATCATCTCGGATGCCATTTAAATTGGGCTTAATCATCTTTATGCCAATATAACTGGGCTTAATCATCTTGGATGCCAGTTAAATTGGGCTTAAGCTCCCTTTGTGCCAACGTAACTGAACTTATACATCTTGGATGCCAACTAAATTGGGCTTAACTCCTTCTGTGCCAATATAACTGGGCTTAATCATCTTGGATGCCAGCAAAATTGGGCTTAATCGTCTTTATGCCAATATAATTGGGCTTAATCATCTTGGATGCTAGTTAAATTGGGCTTAAGCTCTTTTTGTGCCAACATAACTGGACTTATACATATTGGATGCTAGAAATTGGGCTTAAGACTCAAATATTTCTTCACTTAATTGCTTGAAAACTGCATTAGTCTTGACATTTGTTTGAAAATTTTCAATTTTGATGATGCACGGTCATGTGCATGATTGGATGATGAACAAATTATTCATTGCTTCCCTTTGTTTTGCACCATATATTCCTCACTTGGAAGATCATTTTTCTTGGCTTTGCATTTTTCGACGACATTCTTGTGCAATTGCCAATTTCCTTGTTGACAAAAGATCACCAATTCAAATTGGGTTTCAATACTTCCATGCCTTTTGATCATGAAAGCTCTTCCTCGTATTTTTTTTACCTCTCTTTTTTAAAAAAAATGATTGAGGGATTTTCCTCACAAAGATCATAAAGACTCTTATTTTTCGTCTTTTTCTTTTGTTTTCAAAGACATCTTGATTTTGATAAAATTACAACAAAATTGCCCCACGCAATTATTTTCATGATCAAAGTAGTTGAATGTTGAGCAAGAATGCATCACTTCCACACTTTTCTTATTGCAGTGATAAAATATCTAAGTTGGAAAAAACATGTGATATTTAAATCTCTTAAAAATTGATGATTACTGTTTGAAATGATTTTGGATGAGCCAAATGACAATCTAGTCTTTCAAAAAGATGGGACGATTCAACACATCGAGATCTTGGTCAACAATAAAGGTTTGTCACCATTTCACGGGAAAAAGAAAAAAAGTTAAAGTTTCTTTGTCCAAGCTCACAAATGTATAGTGATTTAAAATCAAATTTTGCAAAAAGATTCCTTTCAAATCACAATCAAATTTGACATTCTCTAAGCCTCATGATGTGTGGCAAGATGATAAATGTCAAGACCAGCTATTATAGGTTTAACATTACAGAAGGTTATTTTGAAAGAGATTGGCTCAAAATTCAGTATGGATGTTTCCAATAGATCTTGAATCTTTAAGGTGCTTGAAATTCTTATACACTTAAAAAGTGTCCAATGAACTCTAGCTATCTTGATATGGTCTCTCTCTCAGATGCTTCTTGTTATCACCTTAGTTAAAATCATGAGTGACTTCATAAGTTCCCATCTTCGCTTTAGACTGCCCTTTCGAGTTTTCACTCTAAAGTGTTATCTTTTTCACTCACTTTTTCTTTCTCTTTTTCTTCTCTTTTTTTTTTCTTGACTGATTGTTCCATCATGCACTTTGAAAAATTCAAATTTGGTTCGAAATGACTTAAGGGATTCAAAAAGGTAATTTTAGCAAAGAAGAAAAGTCAAGTCTCATTTTCTATGTGATTATCTCTTTCTATAAGATAGCTTTTCAATTTAAGTATCCACACTTGATCAAAATGGACTTCTTCATGCACATAATGTAGGCTACGGTTAAGGGTTCTAAAAAAATGGATATAAAGGCCCAAAACATGTATTTAAAGGTGATTAAACTAAGGATCATTTATTACCGTGCAAAGGACTCTTTTAAGACATTTGTCTTTTTTCAAAGCATGTTTTTTCCATCATTTCCCTTTTATGCTTTTTCTTTCTTCCTTTTTTCTTCTTTTTTTTGGTATTTTTTCAATTTTCATATTGATGGATTGCGTTTGAAACTTTCAAGAACTCAAATTTACATCTACCCCTATGGTATATAAGATGTTCATTTTTCCCTCAAAATGAATCTTCTATCATCCATGCTTTTGACAGAAATTTTCCTTCATAATTGCCTCTCGATGTGGGAGGTGATCCTTGGTTGAGGTGCATTTTAGAGAAAATTCGATAGGCTCAAAAGGGTAGCAAGTGGATAATTTCTCATTTGTGAAAGGAAAACGAAACATGGCAATTTATCCTCTCAACTATGGTTACTTATATTGAAAAGCAATTCCCTAGAAAGGAAGAATTTAAGATCAAAGGTTAATTTTTTTTACTTTTGACACCATCTGAGTGTTTCAAGTGCATAATGTCACTATCAACTTTCCTCGCCATTCACTCACTTTCTTATTTCTTATTTCTTCTTTTTTTTCTTTTGTTTTTTCTTTTCTTCACAACTCAAGATTGAATCAACCTTTCCAAAGTGAAAGGATTCATCAAGAATGTTTTTCCTTTAATCACCCACTCAAACGAAGGTTCAGGGGACCACCCTTAACAATAAAATTCCTCAGAAGCCTTCAAAGATCTGATATCAGAATACCTTATCATGATCAACTCTTTATAACAAGAAATACTTTTGCTAGATTAGAGAGGAAAAAAGGTTTTTTTTTTTAAAAAAACAAGGTGTCATTGAGGTATTAGGTGATCTTGTTCTTTTAGTCATCATGCCCCAGAATAATGGCAAAGGATGCTTTAGACAATGGGTTCAAGGTTCACATTTAATATCCAAATTGAAAGAATTTGAGAGGTATTGGCATATTTGAGACTTCAGCATAGTCTTGGCATTTATTAACTTACCACATTCAGAGTCTTTATAAGAGTGTCTGATTTGCTTGCTTTCTAAAGAAAGAATTTTGCAAAACCATGAATTATAACATCGATCATTGCCTGGACAAAGATCATTGTCCTTTGGTATCACAAGATAGGGTTGACGCATTTTCAAAACTTTACTTCTTTTTGGACTTTAAGTTCTTAAATAGCCTTTATTTGAGTGATTTTGGGTTCCCAAGTGTTTGGAGAAATGGTTGGAGAATGTTTGCAAGGACAAGTTCATTCCAAACAGTAACCATCAATTCTTTCGAGAACATGTGTACATTTTATTGACTAAATCTTTTTTTTTTCTTTTTGAAAACCTGTTATGAAAACCTTGACCAAATTAAGTGTATCACATCCTTTTGCAAATTAAACACAAAGCTTCAAAAAAAATTAAATCCAACAAAAATATTAAAGCTTCAATTACAGCTTCTAAAGTTTATATTCCTTAACAATCCTACTCTTGCCATGCCCTTGAAAAATAAAAACTCTAAATCATCCACTTTTCCTGCAAACAATTTGTTTGAGACTTGAGGCTTTTATTCAACTTCCTAACAAGAGTTCAATCTATGACAAAGTCGATTTCCAACGTTCCATAAGCTCAAGAGTCAAAGTGCCATCCTTCATGAGATTTTCAATTTTCTCTTTCAATTGCCTACATTTCTCCGTTGAGTGTCCAATTGCCCCCATGTGATAGTCACATTTAGCATTGGGGTTATAATTCCTTGCCGATGGGTTTGGAATTGTCTTCATTGGTACAAGATTGAGGTATTGATTCTCAATTAGTAGAGGCAAAAACTTAAAGATTGGAATGGGTAATTGGTGAAGGTTAGGTTTCCGCAATGATTGAGGCATAAGTGGAGGTATGGGTGCTCTCGGATGAAAAATTGGTTGAGGAATCAGTTGATAGGGATAAGGATTCTGGGCAATGTTGCCTATACTTGGATAAAAAGGTGGATATGGATGATATGGATGGTAAGGGTTGAAATTATGGGTTTATGAGCCAGTGTAAGAAAATGCTTGTACATCCCCTTCTTTTTCTTGAATGTGGTCCCTTTCTTGGAGCTAGTGGTTTCGTTCCCCTTAATTTTTCCATTCTTGATTGCCCCTTCAATTATCTCCCTTGAGAGGACCAAATCTATAAAATTTTTGGTGGCATTGCCAATCAACCGTTCATAGAAAGGAGCTTTAAGTGTATTTATAAACAATACAGTCATCTCCTTATCTGTCAGGGGTGGTTGCACTTGTGTCGTTACGTCTCTCCATCTTTGGGCATATTCCTTAAAACTCTCACTAGCCTTTTTTTCCATGGTCTGAAGTGATAAGCGATCAGGGGCTAACTTAACAACATGCTTGTAGTGTGCCATGAAGGCTCTAGCCAAATCCTTCCAAGTTTTGATATGACTCCGATCAAGCTGTACATACCATCTGGCTGTCGACCCAGTTAGGCTATCCTGGAATAAATGAATTAAAAACTTATCATCATGCGACTGTGCAGCCATTTTTTGACAGTACGTGGTAATGTGTGCCATCAGGCATTTTGTCCCATCATATTTTTCAAATTCTGGCACCTTAAATTTGGGAAGGATTACCACATCGGGAACTAAGCATAACTCAACTGCATCCATGGTTCCAAACCTATCCTCACCTTCCACAGCAAGAAGGTGTTCTTCCAACAAATCGTACTTTTTTTTAACTTCTTTGGTTTCTTCTGTTTGTGATGAGCTCTTTCTTAATTTCTCTTGCTCTTTGGGATCATCTAAATTCGAGACGTGTATTGGTTCAACTGGATTTATCTCGAAATTCAACCCAAATTGCCCATGAGTAGGTTGATGGCCCAATGGGGGTAGTACATTGGAGTAATCAAATGGCATCACTTGAGGGTGGACCTTTTGAAAAGTCTGGGCATAAGGTGGAGTGAACCCAAGGGGATAAGGCGGATCATCCCTTGAGTTTCTAGTGTCTTGTGCCGATGGGTTTTTTAACGAAGCTGATTCTTCAGTCACTCTTTTTCCTTTACTTAAGCTCGTCATCAACTCCATCATCTTTGCTAACTGCTCTCTCATTTCTTCTTCCATGATCCTTACTCGTTAATGAGTGTAACGGATATGCTGATCATTTGGTTTAGGTGGTCGAGCTATTTTTGAAACCTTTCTTTAATCATGAACATGAATTAGATGGTGCATGAATGAAATGAAGAAATGAACCCATTATCTTTGATTATTGTTTACAGGCGAAAATACTTATTGCCATGAAATGAAGATTTATGCATGTATAAATGAATGATCATGTGCTAAACATATTTGTCACATAACATCCATAAAATAATGGCTGTCAGGTGACAAATACTTTTTCCTATATGCAAAATTATGATGCAAATGTGCATATGCAAAATGACAACAAGTTTAAGTTAGTACAGTAAATAGAGATTCCAAAAGTAATTCTGACGAAAACAATTAATAACATGATATCTTCATTACTTTGCAAAGAAAAATTTAGAATAAAGGGACTATGAAAATTCCTTCATGTGTACCTAGTCAAAGGGTATATTTTCACAAGTATAGCTCTACTTAGGCAAAGGTGACTCTCGGTATTCTACATGCTGAGTTTGGGTTGAAAATAGAGCTAAAGGTTCCCAAATCGCTCTTCACTGTCGTCCACACAGACTAGTAAGGCACCTCGATCCTCGCCCATTACAGGCTTCAAACGGACTAGGTTTGATCTGAGTGAGAGTTTTCACTAGCCCATGCGAAGGTTATAACCTCACGAGAGAGTAGCTACATAACCCCCTCCTAATTAAGGATAAAACCCAAGTAGAAGGCTTATGCATGAATGCAAAATGTGTCACGTGTGTGAAGGAACGTATCAACGTTTGATGGACAATCTAACATCCCTCTATCTTAAATTCCCCACAATTTAAAAAAATAATAAAGTAATGATCATAAAACAATTAATGCACAAAACCATATTGCATAAAACAAATGCCCAAATTTAAAGGAAACACTACATTATTTAAGGCTTTTAGGATAACCTATGATTAATTATGGCTTGACTCTCTTTCTTCCCTAGCGGAGTCACCAAGCTATCATAACGTGTCGGTCCGGGAACTCGACCGCTAAACTTGGTTAAATTAGGGAGTCGCCACCAATCTTTTTTTGTTAGGTGTGATTGGCCACTTGATGAATTTGTTCTATTCAACGAGATCTTAAATTAATTTTAAGTTCGTCGAAAGAACGATAAACTGGTCTACGCGCTCTTGTTTAAAATTGGGTTCGGGAGTACAGTTACGCATAAGGAAGGATTAGCACCCCTATAACGCCCGTTCCACTAACGGTACCATTTAATCGTGTGTTATCCTAGCCCATTGATTTGCTTTTATGTTCCCTTAATTATTATTTATTAAAATATTTTATTTAATTTTACAAGTTTGACACTCATGTGATGTAATTGTGTAATGCATGGCATAATATCGAGATAATGCCAAACAAACACCTTTTATTGAGCATATTTCTCGAATCCGCCCATCATGCAGGTGAGATTCGGGACGTTCTCTCACCTAAGGAATTATCCGAGAAATTCGTCTTCACAAATTCGACTAATAAATTCCATCATCGGGGTTATCGTACGTTTTTCTTTAAAAATAATGTTTTTGTGAATATGAACCTATTACGAGCAAAAGCCTTTTTATTAAAGATGTTTCCCGATCCCTCCCATCATACTGGTGGGACCCGAGGATATCCTTTCACCTAAGGAGCTTTCCGAGAGAAACTTGCCTTCGCAAGATCTTCGAAAAATCCAATCATCGGGACTTAACTCATGAACAAAATATCTACATGCCATGATATGCATGATATGATAGAAATCTATACTAGGCTTGTGAAGCTTATTTTTATTTTTTTATTATATATATTTTTCATTTATTATTTTTTGTTATTTATTTTTTATCTTTTTTTTATTCTAAGTTTCTCCTATATTTTCCTTGCTCTTTCTTATGGATTTTCTTCCTCTATATTTCCTTTTTGTAATTAGATACATTATAAATTATTTGTGATTCTATGTTATCTTAGTGAACAAAAATTTTATTTATTTATTATTGTATAATTTTTTATATTTTTTTTATTTTTGACTAAGTTTTTTTATGTAGTAAAATTTTATTTATTTAAAATAAAAATCTCGAAAACTCAAAATCGAGGCCTTCCCATCGTACTGGTGGAATCTTAATTCAGATTCTGAACTTAGGAAAAATTAACCGGAGACTGCGACTCCTCGCGTCCCGAGCGATTATCCCATCATCGGTATTGGTTATTTATCATTCCTATACATTTTATTACTATATATATTTTTTATATATTTTATATTTTTTCGTTGGTATTATTTTTTTTTAAACTAGAAAAGGGCAGTATTTATGTAATTCAGAACATTTAGCTAAAGCAACTAAATCCTAATCATTCCTAATTAAACATCAATCCTAGGAACCCACCAAAATCACACAACAAATTTGAGAAGAATAACAAATGATTTACCTTCGTGGGTCAAATTAACCAAATAGTCAACTGAACCTGCGATCCGTTCCAAAGCACCGTCCGACCCTTTTGTCCAGCAGTCTTTAGTGCGCCAAAATGGCACCGTTTGAAGGAGTGAAAATGAACCCTTTGTGGGTCCAAAAACGACGTCGTTTCAAAGTTATCCAACCCTAACTATAAAACCCCATTTTTCTCCTTTACTTTTCATTTTCTCTCTTCTGTTTCTCTCTCTAGCCGTCGGCTTCTCAAACCTCTCTCTAAAAGCTTCCACCTTTTCTTTCAACCAAAACACTCTCTTTTACTCCCCACCGACAATACCTATCGGATGGTCCCACTACCGTCGTCGGCCACTCGACCGACTCTTTGTCTCTTGTTGCCCGAATCGAGCTTTGCTCCCCTCATCGGTGCCTCTCGGATCTCTTCTCTCCGCCTTTTTCTTTTCGTCGACGTTAAGCCCAAACCCCTTTTCTCCTAGGCGACGATGAACCCAACTAATTTCCTCTTAATCGGTGGCAACAGAAAACCCAAATCCTCTTTCCCTTAAACCAGCCGGCGACAGCCCATGCTCACCCAAAAAAAAGGTCAAGCTCTCTCCAAAATAGCCGCACAAAAACCCCAAAATCCCTCTAAAAATTACCTAAAAAATCCCTCAAAAACCCCTTTTACTCTCATCTTCCCATTATGTATTTATGATTGATTTTTGTTCTTTTTTATATTTTTGGGTATTTTTTTTATTTGTGGATTGAGGTTTCTGGCTGCTAGAGACTAGGGATTTTTTATTTGCAGGTGGCTAGGCTTTTCTAGGGTTTTTTGGTTGCCGAATCCTCTCTGGTTTTTTGTTCTGAAAAAATTATTTTTCTCCCCCCTTTCTTTTTTGCAGGTCGTGAATCTTTAAAAGCCGGGCTATCCAAAAATTTGGACAACCTAATAATGGGGTTCTGGCACCAAGGAGTTGGTAGCTAGAACCCCCATCACTAATGGTGGTTGGGCGTACGCCCAGCCATTCCTCTTTTTTCTTATTATTTTAGTTTATATTTTTTTGTTTTATTACTATTTTTATACTATTAAAAAGGGTGTCTACATGCACAAGTGAGCTCTAGCTAGAGAACCTTTGGGCTATCGACGGGCTATTAGACATGGCTGGGCCCATGATCTGTGATATACGTGGCAAGGCCATGGGTTGTTATATGTGGCTAGGCCACAAATGATATTCGCGGTTGCAATCGCTTGATTTCTCTAATGTCGGCCAACATCGTCGAGACTGGCATGGCATGTGGGAATTCAGTGGAAGCGATGCTCTCAAATTGTTATTACGTGGAACTGGGTCCACTTGTTGATATTACACTTTCCTACTCGAGAGTGGCATCTCTTTAAGTTTTCAAACTTGTACGCTTTCACAAGGTGAAAACTATAAGATTTTCCACAGCTCCCCTTTTTGTACTAAGATGTAGGATTTAACTCCTCACGTATGAAGCGATTTACGAAATTGACTTATGAGCTTGCGTAAAAGCTTGGATAATGTTTCATTTTTATGAAAGCATGCATGTTTACGTTGAATTGCCTTAAGCGAGTTGTTAAACGATTTCGATGATAGCAATCTCTTACTCATACTGGTTTTGACACTATGATGGTTAAATGATTTCTTACATAGAAATCCTTGGTTTTATATGTAAGGCACAATGTCCCATTTGAATTTAAATGGTTTACATGTTCTTATGTTTTATATATTCAAATCTTCTACGTTTAGCTTGTTTCCCATCTATGCCCTACTCACGGAGTTGATGATCACTGAGTCTGTGAGACTCACCCCCTTATTACCTTTTACAGATAAATAATCCACTCAAGTGCATCATATAGCACACCGAGATTTACTGCAACGTAGGTAATGACACCTCTTAAACTTCCATTCCGGGTCGCTCCGCTGTTAGAAGTTGAGTCCTTGTATTTTGTTTATTAATATGTAATGGATATTGGTCTTGATAGAAAGATTGAATTGGAGATTTGGAATTCAATGTATATACTCATGATTATACGACTCAAAGGCCAAATTGATTCATTAGATCTATTGTTCAATTCATGTCACGAGAGCGTATGGTGTAAAGTAATAACATGGATTGGTGAATGAGTATGATGAATTAATGGAAATTTCTAATAAAGCTTGTTCAGGACTTGGCAGGTTTTTCCCCGGAGGTTTCGAATGTCGGTAACGATCAAGGAACGGTCATTACAGTTTAGGCCATCTTTGGACTATTTAAGCCTTTCAAGCTAACCTTATTAAATATTTATCCCTAGCATACCCCTTTGAGCCTAATTTCCCTTTCTTTTGTTTAACCACATAATAATAAGCCTAGCCTTAAAATAAAATTCTAATTTTGCAACCCTCACTCTTAAGCATATATATTGTTTTAGAAAATATAGATTAAGCTAAATGTGAAAAAAAGTAGAAAGAGGCAAAGTTGTTGAAAAAGAAAAAATAACCCACTACCTACAATAAAAATAAATAAGTTTGGGTTGTTAAATTGTAATAAAAAAAAAGAAAATGAATAAATTGTTGAACAAAAGAAAAGTTCAAAGTGAAAAAAAAATGGTGTATGTGGAGAATGAGAATAGAGCTTTATATTGGTCCTAAAATGATTATGTGCTTAGGTTGAATAAAGCCAAATTAGTATCCTTTATCCTACATTGACCATAACCGTACATTACAAGCTGAATAAAGGCCTAGTGATCCTTGACTTAGTATTCGTTTACATTAGTGTAGAGAGAGATAAAAAGCAAACATATGAAGTTCTAGTACTAATTTGAAATTGTGCATAGACATAAACTCATCCAGATAAGTATGATGTTTTTTGTAAAAGATTTCACACACACACATACACACAAAAATCCATTCGATAATGAGCTTGCATTTGAATTGAAACATGAACTTGAATGATGGTTATATTTTATCTCAAGCTAGAGATTTATAGATATACTTTTGAGAAAATTATGGAGATCATTGATTTAGTGCTATTTGTCTCTAGTTAGTTTGTTTATTTATGTTGATTTCATCATTTAAATTGCTTTTGCTTTCGTTTAGTTTTTCTTTTATGTTTTGCTCGAGGACTAGCAAAATCTTAAGTTTGGGGGGTGTGATAACCCTATGATATAAAGTTATTTGGTTTTAATTTTAGCTATTATGGAGCTAAATTCTTGAGTTTTAACATAGATTTTAGGTGTTTTTAGTTCTTTATTTAATTATAGTTAATTATGCTGGGTCAATTGAATTTAGATTATTTTAGGCTAAATTAGATGTTCAATTACTTAAGAAAAGTTGTTATTGATTAAATTGTGATTTTGTAGGTGTGCTTTGAAGAAGGACTTTTAATTCGACTAAGAAAGTGCATTCTAGCTGCAAACTTTTTTTGCACATGTTTTGGTTTCTTGAGCATATTTCCCACTACAAAACTCCAAATGATGTCATTCTTAGACTATTGAAAAGTTAAGAGCCAAAAGTTGGCGTCATTATGCTAGAAAGCCAATGCCATGGCATCCCAGGTTTGTAAAGATGCCTTTTCAAAGATAAGAGACTGAATTGGACTGAAATTATGTTTGTGAGCCATATAAATACATCCTTATGAAGCCAAATTGAAGGGGAGACTAGAGAGAATCAATTTTAGGTTATTTAAGGAAGAGATTAGTCATCAAAAACTCAAGAAAAAAACAAGATCAACCATGGAAGATTGAAGATCACCAATCTCTAGTTTTCTTTTCTCTCTAGTTTTCTTGTTTATTTTGTTTGAAATGGTTAAACTCTATTTTTTTATGTTCTTTATTTTCAATTATAAGTAGCTAATTTCTTTCCTCTAGGATTGCAATTGAACTCATATGTAGTTTAAATTTTTAATATTTTCTTGCTTATTTTTAATAGAATTGAATTTGTGTATTCCATTTGTTTTTAATGGTTTTAATTGACTAATTACCAATTAAATTGTCAAGCCTAACCCTAAATTATCTACCATTTTACACATGAGACTAATAGAGTGATTGTATATTTGAACAACCCAGGAAGAATATTTAAAAGTCAGTATTGTGCTTAAAAGTACAAGTAAGTCGATTTATACCTCGAACTAATTAAAATAGAGATTTTAAGGTGAAATTAAGAGTTTCACAGTCCAGGGATGACTCAAAATGGTAATTCGGAGTTCGAGGATCAATTTGGAGTCAAACCGAAATTTTCACTATCTAGGGGCAAAATGGTCATTTGCCACCTGGAAACAAATCGGTAAATTTTTACCCCCGACACTTGTCAAGACCAAGGGATTTTATTGATCATGGAAATGGATAAACATGAGAAATGTGTGGTGGAGAATTAAAGAATTAAAAGTCAAATATTTAAAATTTGAACCAATAAGAAAATGCCATGTGTCATGCTTTTATTATTTTATTGTTTCTTTATAAAAAGGTATAAAAATCAGCCCATTTCTCCCATAGTGGTCAGCCAAACCAGAAGAGAAGAGAAACCAAGGAAGAACAAACCCTAGGTGGGAAAAATCAAAGAGAAAGTGTTGGAATTCAAGGATTTGATGAAGCAAAGGTAAAATTTCTTTGATTTTGCTAGTGATTTACCTTACCCATGCATTTTCCCTTAATTTTCATGGGTAAATTACATGTTTTCATGATGAATTCATGGCTGGTTGGAATGGGTATGGAGAGAGAATGATGTTAGATTGATTTGATTCTAAGTTATGTTAGTGTTTTTAGTTAGTTAAGCATGTTTAGAAACAAAACAACAAGAAAAGAATCCATTTTCCCCATGAACCTTCAATGGCCGAACCCTATGT
>NC_030852.1:17038171-17054659 GCF_000208745.1 Theobroma cacao
TATTGAATATTTTTATTATATTCAAATGGTCAAATTTTCACTTCAAATGAACGTTTTAGATACTTAATTTGTTTTTAAATCACTAAATATATATTTTCTGCTTACCTACTACATTTTTAGCAAGTTTTGAGATTTTTGACGAAAAATGACGAAAATGCCCCTGTGAACTGGAAAACAATATGTTATGTTCTGATTTAGAAATGACTCGTAATCCTTCGAATTACGATATTTGATAACTATTGCTCACCGGGGAAGTGCGAAAGCTGATACGAGAGCCTTGCGAGGTTTCGATCTGCATTCGGGGTGAAGAATGTCTATCGAGGCTTCGCGGATGTTGTTACGGGCTGGATGGGAGTTCTGGGTCATGACATAAATTGATTTAGAAATCTAAACATAACTTGAGAGTGGGAGTTTAGAGTAGGCTGAAGATTATAATAACATATGATCATATTTATTTACTTGGATGCATAACTTGATTTGTGTATAGGATAGAGATATATTTATATGTCGTATGTAGCTAATATTAAAGCTTGAACTTAATAAGTCTATTTGAATTTCAATTCACATAGGGGTATAGTGTTTTAATTAAGATAGATATTTTTATAAGAGTTTCGAGAGAGCCTTATAAATAATTGAGGACTCTAAGTTAGCAATTTAACCCATTGAAATAAGTCAAGAGAGAGAGGTAAGATTTAGATTAAATGTGAGGGATATTGTAATCTTAGGCCTATTGGGGTTGATTTTTATCCAATTTTATTACTACTTTGATTTTTTAGTTTAACTTATTGTGGTTTAGTTTTATTTAATTTTTACTTTAATTAATTGATTTCGACTGTTTGGATAACATAAAATTTTTATAATTTTAATATTTAACCAAATTTAATATCAATTTTCAGTGGGATCGATATTTTACTTGTTATTATATTATCTGTTCGATACGCATACTTGCGTAAGTAGAAAATTAGACAATAATTTTCTACTCTAAGTCTCTAACTTCATTAACGACTTCATTCTGCTCACCAACAAAATGTTCCAATGATTGGCCAACACGAAAAGATTTACCATGTGCATCCCATATTGTGTACGCACCAGTAAACCCTTTATGAAATAAGTGTTCCCGAACCTTATCAGCAACCAAGAACTTGTTATTCATACACTAAGAGCAAGGACATATGATCTCATTTTCAATCACATATCTTGGTTGACTGAATGCAATTGAAATAAATTCATCTATGCCATTCACAAATTCTACCCTAAGATATCCACTTAAATCTACTCGAGAATACATCGTTCCATTCTGAGAAAAATATTATAATGGACAAATGATCTTGTCCATTAGCGGATGTTAACACAAATTGAAAATAAAAACAAACTTAAATAGTAGAAATATAAAAAGTTTATTTTTTACAATTATATTAAAAACCCTAAAATCTTACTTAATTTAATATATGTAATATTATTTAATTAATTTAATAAAAGATTAATTAATTTAAAAAATATAATATTAAGTTATGGATTGAGAGTGACTCAATTAATGTGATTTTATGGTCCAATAATCATGAGGATGCACCTTGGCGATATAGGCAGCTGATCATTATATGGAAAGCTTGCAAAGAAGAATTAGATGCTGGAAAGTTAAACATGTGATGAGAAAAACTAATGGTGTGGCTGATGGTCTTGCAAAGGATAGGATTATGAAAGACCTAGATTTGTTTGAGTTTTATGTGTAAGCTGCTGCCCAAGTGAAACTCTAATTATGTGTTGTATTAAGAAGAGGATATATCACAAATTAAAGTTGGAATTGAAATGAAACTATCCTAAAATTGAGTTTAATTTAATTTTAAATTTTAAAGTGATATGTACTCTAAAGTTGTGGAGTAGTGAAATTCTAAATTGATTAGGTTTCACGACCCGGTACTCTCCTCGAGCCCATGACAACCGCCTCGATGTTCGGATAGACATTCATTGCCCAAAATGCCAACCGAAACCCCGCAAGGCTTTAATATCAGTTTTCTCGCTTCCCCTATGAGTATTAGTTACTAAAATCATGTTTTAAAGTGATATGAACCAATTTCAATTCAAAAACAGTCAGAGAGAAGTTTCAACTACACAGGGGTATTTTGGTCATTTTTCTCAAAAATTTCGAAACTAGCTAAAAATGTAGTATGTGAGTGGAAAACATATATTTCATAATCAAAAATAAGTTTAGATATCTAAAACATTCATTTAAAGTGAAACTATAACTATTTGAATATAATAAAAATATTCAATAAAATATTTTATTTTCTTATAAAATAATATTTATAGAGTTACCGGTAAATAATTTGTAGCGTAAAAGCTAAATAAATTCATACATACTATAATACAGATAACCAAAGTATAAAATTTAATTTACAGTGGCACGTGGGCCCACGAACAACCAAAAGTATCAAAAGCTGTAAACCTACAGTTTTTGAGGATGCAAGTCCAACTGTAGCCCTCAACGAAATGAGTTATCTACCGATTATCCTGAGTCTGAAAGGGGTGAAAATGAGGGTGATGAGATTATATAATCCCAGTGAGTAAACAAATACCATCTAAAATATCTAAACCTGAGTAAATGGAGACAGATAAAATAGATTAGCATAAAAATGATTCTCAGCATTTCGAACTCACTTTAATAAGATAAAATAGATTCATTTCACCAAAATAAACAACGAGGCTTATGATTTCCTGAAAAGTTTGGCTCGTGCCAAAATCATTCTCATACTCAGTTATCAGGGATACCTTGGCCGAGGGCTATCCCAACCGAGTCCGCGAAGGCTGTTAAAAAGTTATGTACACATAAATCATGTTTTTATTTTGAAAACATAGTCGTTCCTTGGCGTTGGCTGAGTTCACCCTCATGTGGTGGTTTGGCGTGAAATGAACTCTAAAGTTTTAACCACAGGAGTTATCCAATCGTGCCTCTCATACTAAGGTATGAATATAATAGGGTTATCGTGCTCTTCTAATAAGCTAGTCCACGGAACTCGTCCACTGCAGTGACCAATTTATAACCCACCAATTCAATAAAATTCAACAGCATGACATGGCAATTATTTTATTTTACAGCCTCTCAAGGCAAATCAATAGTTCATACTTTTTCAGCACATTTACCAATTTAACCATTCATGCCAATATTATCATCAGCCATTCAATTCAAACCATGATTTATAACACAGCAATTAGTCTCCAATTACTCCATTTTCAAAACCATCTTTCAATTTCAAGACAATTTTATAAAATCATTTCATTTAATCACATTTTACTTATAAAACATAAAGATTTACCATTTAAACTCATTTTTCCATCAAATCACAAAAACAAATAAAAACTACTTTAGATAATTAAGACGATAATAAGGTTACTCACTGTAATAGAAATCGAGTTTCGAGTACTCCGATTCTTGATCCTCAGGTACTATCTCTTTACTTTTGCCAGAATGCTCACCACCTAGACATAATGCACAATAAGCCATTTACTACATTGGTGCTAAATTGTTATAAAACCAATTCAGGCTTTATACTAATGCATGAAATGGGATGTAAATTGTTCGGATTATCATCTCAACATGGTGTTCTACACAAATTCAATTGTGTACCTAAATAAAATGGTATTGGCCTAAGTCGATCTATCACCCGATTAATTGGCCAATACATCAAATTCAACTCCAATTAACTCCATTTGTCTTCCAATTCTCGAAACCATCAAACACAAGTTAAATAACTTGAAATATGGCAAAATCATCCTCACATTTTCTCTTGGAAAATTCGGCCATGGTGGGTGCATCAACACTATAATTTTTCAAGCTTGATTCTCACACCATAAATCACTAATTCCTAACCAAATCACTTGAAATAAAATCAAAATCATCATCAATATTCCACATGGAGAATTCGGCCAATGAGGGTTATGGAAGAACATGAATTTTCCTTGCTTGATTTTCATGCTACACATCACCAATCAACTAAAAACACTAGAATATCTTAAAATCTAACCAAAACAACCATCAAAATCTCTCTCTAAGTGTTCGGCCAGCAAGAGACCCATCATGAAATTGTGTGATTCAACCATGAAAAATGCAAAAGAATGTATGGGAAAGGTAGATCACAAGTCAAAATCAAGAAATTTTACCTTTGATTGCTTGATTACTTGAAATCCACCAATTTTCTCTTGAAATTTCACTCTAGGGTCTTTGTTCTTTCTTTTCTTCCTTTGTTCTTGCTTTGGCCGACCATAATGAAGAGAAATGGGCTGGTTTTGTGCTAATTTATAAGGAAAATAATAAAGAAATAAAAGTTTGACACTTGTCACCTTATCATTGGTCCATTTTTAAATTCTTAACTATTAAGCTTTTTTTCTCCACCACATAAAATACTTCAATTATCCATTATAATAATGGGTGAAATTCATGTGCTGGACAAGTGTTGGGTGGTGTAAAATTACAATTTTGTCCCTATAGTGGCAAAATGACTATTTTACCCCTATGCTCAAAAAAATGTAGAAATTAAAATTCTTCACTTCTCAAACTCAAATTATACTCCAAATGATCAATCTTAGTCAAAAATTTCATCCAACACTCACATCTGAACTTCGGGTGGCAAAATGACCATTTTGCCCCTAGGTCATGAAAATTCCAATTTGACTCCAAATCGGTCCTCGAACTCTGAATCACCATTTTAAGTCATTTTGGTGTTTTAAAATTCTCAATTGCATCTTAAAATCTCTATTTGGACCAGTTCGAGGCTTAATTCAACTTAATTGTACCATTTGGTACAATACCATCCTTTAACGATTTTCGAGGTACCCAAGTAAGCAAACATGTATTCTTATGTAGGAATGGCATAATAAACATATTGTAGAGTTGGGATTGACATAAGGAGATGATGGTTGAAAGGAATTATGGATCAAAAGCATGCAAGCAGGTCTTGTGTTTAGACACAAGCAAGTTTTTAATAGCTTATGTCTTGAGCTCATACATGGAGTAATGGAGCAAAATGTGATGTTTGAATTGTTAATTTGGACTACATGTTGCAGCATGTAATTGTGACATGGAGACACATTTGTTGAAAATTGGACATGTCTAGGGTTACCAACAAGTAGGGTACTCGCCAATTCTAAAATACCCAAACTTGAACTTTATCTGAATACTACAACTACTCGAATGTTTTTAAAAATCACTACTCCAATCCGAACATTAATACATACCCATTTCTTGATGATTACCCTAACCCATTTACAAACTCGATTATATAACAAAATTATTAAAATTATCAGTTTTCTTCCTTCCTTTCTTCTATTGCTAGTTAATGTTCCTCATTATAGCCATTGCTTGATCTGTTGCAACTCTTGATTTCTTTGGAGAAATATGATGCACATTGTCAATTAAAGTATCCAATTACATTCCATCCTTTGCTGCTTTTGAATTGGTAAGGACAAAGCCCTTTGAGGTAAAGTGACAAGATGAAACTTTTGAACACTTCTGTCAAGTCCAAGGAAATTTGCCAACAATTTGAGCACTCATGACCAAAAGAAAGAGTTGCTAAGGAGTAAGTTAAGCATTGACCAAAACTAAGAACAACTAAGAAAAGAAAGACAAGAAGAAGAAGAAGCTATGGGAAGAAAAGAAAAAAAGAAGAAGGACTAAAAGAGTGGTTGTGACTAGGGGAAGGGGAAGAAGAGAAAAAAAAAGGAAAAGGGGTTAGGGTAATAGGTACTCAAGGGGTGGTATCCAAACCTGATAAGGTACTAAAATCATTACCCATACTTGTCCCAAACACTATTATAAGATACTTTAACCTTATATAATCGGGTTAAGTATCTGTTTATACCTTGTAATAGGGTACACATTGCCATATCTAGACATAGCAAATATTTTAACCGCTCACCTATTTAATTATTGGCTTAGCACACTAGCTATTTAAGTCTAATATTGTAGCTTATTATAGTTTAGTGTGTCTAAGGATTAGAGTGCTTAGTTGGTATTTAATCTTTTATGGACCCAAACATCCCCACATCCAGTTTTTTTTTGTACTTAGAGGTTATTTTTTGCTTTTTAACTTCTTTTATTTTCTGTAATAATTAAGTCCAAAGTTTTATCTTTGGCTCAATGCAATAAAATTGCATAATTTTTAAAAAAATAGTATTACAACCTTAATTAATTGCTTAATTACTTATAACACATTACATTACTTAATTAAATATATTATTTAATTAACTCCTTATACCTTCATTAATTAAAATATTTATTAAATTAAACAATACTACTAATTTAATTAGTTGCTTGATTATTAAAAATAATAATTAATTTAAATAACTATAAATTTTACTAAATTTACTAATCTAATTAATTACTTAATTACTTATTAATACATGATTCTTTTTAATTACTTAATTTATGTAATTAATTTAATAAAACCTTAATTAATTTAAATAAATATAATATTATATAATATTACTTATCTAATTAATTACTTAATTACTTACAACACATTACATTACTTAATTAACTAAATTATTTAATTAACTTCCATAACTAAATTATTTAGTTAACTCTCTATGCCTTCATTAATTGAAATATTTATTAAATTAAACAATATTACTAATTTAGTCAATTGCATAATGTGAAACTCCACTCTTAGATCTAATGTTAGAATTGTAACCTTACCAGGTGAACTATTAATTTAAAGTCTTTAAACATGATTGTGGAACCATTTTGACTTATAAAATTCATGTTCTAATAACCAAACATGTTTATATGAGAGTTGGCACCTTTGGAAGGTCAAATGAGATGATTTTGGACTTTAAAATAACATTCTGGACTAAATCTATCTACACATGTTCATCATCGATAGATAAAAACCTAGAAAGGGTTTGAAGAACATTTATCAATAGTTGAGCCAATCTATCGATAAACAGCCAAATCTATCAATAGATAGGCTCGATGTATCAATAGATTGAGCCCAAACTAGAAAAAGAAAAATAAGATATTTTGATATTTTCTCATTCATTTCAAAACCCTAAAAACCTCAAACTTTTCCCTACTTGGTAAAAACGTGGTTTTTCGTTGAAAACCCAACCACCTTCTTCCTTTTTCTCTCAACTCTCATCTTCAACAAATCGATGGATTTCAAGCATTAAAAGTCATCTTCAAGCTTAGATTTTCATTCTAAGAATTTTGGAAGGTAAAGTTCTTTGTTTTAAACCTTTTAAACTAAAGTTTTGATTTTCCAAAAATTTATGGATTCTCATAAATTGTTTTGTTCATGGAAAACTTAGGTTTTTAATTGATTTTGGAACTCTCAAGCACACTAAGGTAAAGTTGCTTAAACTCTAGCTAAAAGTAGACTTAATCCTTTAGTTAGAGTTAGATTAGCTACTGATTTGTTGAGTATGAGTTGCTGAAAAATATTTATGAAAGGATTGGAAGGTTATTAGTCTAAGATTATGTCATAGAACTTTCTACTAATGATGAAAAACTTCATGATAAGTGTTGTGGAGAAAGTTTGAACCTTTAGAAGACCAAGTGTTTGATGAAATTTACTAGATAGCAAGGCATGCTTCTTTGAGGCTAATAGATACGATGTTTTAATTATTTTGATATAATTAAGCATGCTTATTCTACAACTTTGCACAAAAATGAATTTCAATGAGTTTGTGATGTGAACAAATGTTTACAAGTATGTTTTGATGAAAACTATAAACTAGGTATATATAGTCTACAATGTATTAATTTTGAGCATGGGGAACAAGCCTTTCAAAGTTTTTTCACCTCAGCATTTCATTTGTCTATGATTGATGGTTTTGAATGTTGATGTGAGAAATGATTTCTCCTTGACGAGGCAGTAATTATGGTCATTTATTTTGAGATTATTGATATGGTTGATTAACTCCAATTTTGGTTATGTCTTAACCTCTATGATATGTTGGTGATAGGTTTCACCTTTTGATTGTATGTATATTTTGAACATTGGATTATCGCAATATGGTTATTGGAGCCTATTGGGATAAAAACCTGTAACTAGTGGCAGTAGGCTCTAGCCATTGTGCACAATGAGTTACAGCTTGAGCAAATAAAGGTAACTGTAAAACCCGACCCTATAAACACATGTCATGACATACATGCACTGAGTAGCATGTTATTACGCTAGGAAAGCACTTCAGAATAGACGAAACCCGGTATTGTACCTAACGGTACACTTAAGTTGATTTAACCTCGAACTAGTTCAAATAGGAACTGTATGATGAAATTTAATATTATGCAGTCCAAGAATGACTAAAAATGATTGTTCGAAGTTCGAGGGTGCATTTGGGGTAAAATGGAAAATTTCGATGTTTAGGGGCAAAATCATCATTTTTCCACCTAAGATAATAATTTGATCATGGAGTTAAATTTTTGACCAAGATTAACTATTTGGAGTATAATTTAATGATAGGAAGTAAAAATTTTCAATTCCGGCAATTTTCGGAACATAGGGGCAAAACGATAATTTTGTCATCTCGGGGTCAAAACCGTAATTTTCACCACTCAAAACTTGTTAAAATCATAGGATTTATTTATTTTTGGTATGAATAACTATGGTATGTTAAGTGGTGAAAAATTAAAGTTTAAAGGATGAAATTTTAAAAACGAACCAATGGGAAAGTGACACATGGCATTTTTTAATGATTTAATATTATTTTAATGAAAAGTCAGCCCATTTAAACCCCATATTAAGTGATGGCCGGCCATAAGGAGAGAACAAGAGAGAAAATAGAGAGGAAATGAAGAAAAGAGAAAAACCAAAGGAAAACTAGAAAATTCAAAGGAAAAATCGCGTTTTTCGACCGTTTACGCGTCTAACGGTAAGATTTTTCGACTTTAGCTTGATTTCTACCTTTCTTATGCCTTTGTTTCCATTTAGCATGCTTGAGGAGAGAGATCAAAAAGTGATATCAAGGGCTGGACAAAATTCAAGGGGGAGGAATTTGAATTTTTTAGGTTTTGATTTTTAGTTAAATTGATAGTTTTAGTTAGTTAAATGTGTATAGAAATCAAATTGGACAAGAAAGTATGAAATTTTCACAATACCCACCCTTGGCTGAATCTTCAATGATGTACAATGATGATGAATTGATTTTTATTCTAAGAGAAATGAAGAGAAAATGATGAAACATGGTTAAATGTGATAGAAAAACAAAGTGAAAAATTTACCTAGTTAATGTCCCATTTTTGGCCAAATTTTTCAAGGAGGAAAGTGAGCTGATTTTGGTGATTTTAGAGGGTTATTGGCTGATATTTAATGGTTAGAAATGTTGGAGAGAAAATGGGACAATTTAGAGCTAAAATGGAGTGCGTTAGCAATTTAACAGGTAAAGTGCCAAAAATAGGTTAATACTGCGTTTAAGCCGTTTTAGGCTATTGCATTTCATACCATGCATTAGTATAGGATTTAAGTTAATTATATAGTGATTTAGCATCAATGTGGTGAATTGGGTAAATTTTGCAATGTGTTGAGGAGGAGAGCCTTCTGGTAAAGGCAAGGAAGTCGTACCCGACGAACAGTGATCTGGGCACCTAAAAAGCATTTAGTTTGTACAAACGGTGAGTAAACCTATTATTATTGTAAATTATCTAGAGTTTATTTTTAAATACTTTTTATGTATTTTATGAAACGAAAATGAGATTAAAACGGGATTTTTGATGTTTTAGAAATAAATGTGACAAATAAAAATATATTATGTTGATTATGAAATTGAATAATTAGAGGCTGTCAATTATTTTGAAATATATATTTTACTATGAATGGCTTACGATATATGAGTATATGTGGCTATATTTTATAATTGCATTGGGAATAAATGTAAGTTGTTTTTACTATGCAGGCTAGGTAAATAAATAAAAGCCATATTATACTGTCGAAATTTTATTAAAATTGGTGGGTTTAGTCACTACAATGACTAGTTTCCGTGGACTGCCTATTAAAGGGGCACGGCAAACCCGGTTATATAATTACTCTGGTTGTAGAGGCGAGGATGGTAACTCCCGAGGTAGTATTAGAGCTCACTTCACGTCGAACCCCCAAGTGAAAGTGTAACTCGGTCAACGCCAAGGAATGGCTTGTTTTAAAAATAAAAATGTGTTTCACATGTAAATATCTTAACAACCTTGGCGGACTCGGTTAGATGCCTCGGCCAAGGTATCCCCGAGGATTAGTTTTGGCTTGAGCTCTGTTTTTAATTAAAGTCAGAAGCCCTAACAACTGTTTTGGTAAATTACAAATATTTTATGGTTTAAGAAATAAATTGAAAACCTTATGAAATGGTTTGTGATATGTTGTTTAAACTTGCCTCCATTTTACTCGCCTTTAGATATTTATGATAATGTCTGTTTACTCATTGGGATTGCAAAATCTCACCCACCTCTTTTCCAAACATTTCAAGTCTGTGGTAGCTTGTAGATACCCTATTTTGTCGAGGATTTCAGTTGACATTTTTATCTCACAGACAGTAGGTTACTATCACCAACACTTGGTGTATTTACGGGCCACTTGTCATTGTAATTATTATTGTACATTATAATTTTGTAAATTATTGTATGTATGAATTTATTTTACTTCCACATTACAAAAGATTATTTACACGTGTTTCTATAAATATTGTTTTATATAAAAAATGTTATATTTTAAACAATATTTTGAATAGTAAAATTTATCTATAAATTTTTTTGAAACGATTGAAAATTGTTTAAAACTTATATGTAAGCCTTGCGAGATTTCGATTGGTATTCTGGGTAATGAGTATCAATCGGGACGTCGCGACGATTGTCATGGGCCTGAGGGAGGTTTCGGGTCGTGACAGTAACTTCCCAAGACTCACTGGGTATATATTGGTAGTTAATGGAGTTCTACCATTTCTTTTGTGGTCGATAACTATTTGAACCAGACCGTTTTAGTGTGAGAACACTAGGTGATTTTATTGTCCGCAGCTAATGCTCCACGATTTGTTGAATTAATGGTTGAATTGTTGAATTTGTATCATGAATATTGTGTATATGATGTTTAAATGTTGCTTATTTAACTATGGATGAATAATAGTCTTAGTTGAGGTCCTAGTGGTGAGTTCCAAGCCAAAAAGTTAGATTTTATAGTAAATCTATCGATACACTGCACCAATGTATCAATAGATATAACACAAAATCGCTAAAAATGCAATCTGCTTCATATCTATCGATATATCAAGATGATCTATCAATAGATGGGACAATCTATCGATACATGGATCCAATGTATCGATAAATCAAGCTTATTTTGAAATCCAAATGTTTGCAAAAGGTTTTCTTAAATCAAAATGAGTTTGTTCTAAAACGGAATCCTTGAAAACCTCAATTTATGTTTCAAACACTCTTAAACTGATTGTTCAACTCGATTTTGACCAAACTTCTTGAATTGGTTTCCAACTTATAAATATTCTTTAAAAGTTTATGAACCATTTTACAAACTACATTTTCTAAAAACATTTTCTATCCTTCTACTGCTTGAAAGATATCGGTCTTGGAGTTATTATAAACATATGTTTCTCGAGTCATTTGAAAGAAAACAAACTTGGGAACAATGAAATTATTTGGTCCATGATTTGTTTGAAAGATAACGGGCTTGGAGACCACATGGATAGTTGATTCACTTGATAAAGTGGGATTATTATATGATGACGCTTGGAAAAGTGGGACTCGATTTATGGTTACTCTTAGAAAGAAGAGTTTTGTGAAACATTTGTTAATATTTAATTGCATATTTCTAAAAGTGTAGTTTGTTAAATATTTTTCCCCATTAGCTTGTTACCCTTCCTTGTATTTGCTCACGAAGTTATTTATAACCTACACATGTAAGATGCACTTGTTATTTTAGATCAAAAGATTGCTTGGCTCACTGTCCCTTGGCATGAGCTATCTCTACAGTCAGTTTTGGTAGGTGATCGTCATGGCATCCAATAGGCGTCAACACTTTTACTTGTGTCATATTCTGTTGGGTTTGGTCCAGTCCAGTCTTTTACATTTGACTGTTATGGATTATGAATTGTTTATGTGATGTAATAATTGAGATTATGGATGATTGCTAAAAGATGACTTATACTTTGGATTATGTTTATATTGCTTCTCCATTATGAGCATGTGAACGTGCATACAGATTTATATATTTTCTATTATACATAATATAATCATGTTTATGCTTATTTCATATGATTCTATGGTGATGAGTCCCATAAGACATCTACAAGAATGTGGTTCACTTATTATCTTAAGCTTGCATGGGTTAAGAGGGTAACTCCCATCAATACTTTTATGTCGGTCATGGTCCCAAATTGGGTCGTGATACTTAATTAGTAAAACATTTTGTTAGTTGATTAGTTTAATTATTTAATTAATTTAATAAAACCTTAATTAATATAACTAAACCTTTATTTTTACTAAATTAACTAATTTAATTAATTAATTAATAACCAATACATGATTCTTCTTACTAAATCCTAAATTATGTAATTAATTCCATAAACCCTAATCCAAAATTTAAATAAATATAATATTATATAATATTATTAAACCTTAATTTTCATCTGACTAACCTGTTGTTAACAGCTAAATAACCCAACAAAATTTTTGAATCAACAACAATCTTCATATTAACTCACAATTTTCAAAAGTTTCACCAACTAAAAGCAAATAACGCACAATCAAATAACCAACAAACTGTTCACTAAACCCTAAACAAATCAAATCAAAATAGCAAAACCCTAAACAACAACAACAATAACAAATCCTCAAATATTCAAATCAAACATATAGAAATAGGTATGGAAGGAAGCTTACCCTCTGGGCTTCCACACTACCACCGATCAAAGCAAAATGGATAGCTAAGTCGATCAAATAGAACGGCTAAAGGGTAATGCGACGGGGCGGCAAGTGTAAAACCACAAGCAAAAGCTCTGGTGAAGTTGCGAGTAGAAAAGTGAAAGGGTTGAGTTTGATGGGAGGATGGCTGAAGGGGTTAGGTCAAATAGGTGGTGTGGCAAGGCGACAGGCACGAGGGAAGTATAAAAAGTTGAATGAGAGGAAAAAAAAGTTGGGAGAAAATGGAAAAAAAGAAAGGCGTTTGACTTTTTAATTGAACTTACCGACGAAAATTTCCATCCGTAAACTCAATAAGTATTAATTGAGATTGCCGACTGAATTTTCGTTGATAATTTGATCGACAATCTTACCCCATTACTTACTAGGCCATCCATCATCACGTTGGTCAGTAAATTTTGTCAACGAAGCCATTACTGATGAAATAATTTCGTTGGTAAACTTCGCATCGTCTGCTAGTCTTTTGCGCCATTATTTTACTGACGTAAGGTATTCCGTCGATACTTATTGTAACCTTATTTCGTCAATAATCCATCAGTAATTATTGACAAAATTTACCTTTTTTTGTAATGTGGTGTAGATGCAATAATGTGCATGAAATACCCCATACTTTGATATGGTGATAAATAAAGTTGATC
Organism: Theobroma cacao; assembly: GCF_000208745.1. Classification (NCBI taxonomy): domain Eukaryota; kingdom Viridiplantae; phylum Streptophyta; class Magnoliopsida; order Malvales; family Malvaceae; genus Theobroma; species Theobroma cacao. The sequence continues at coordinate 17,051,714 of NC_030852.1, forward strand.
GAATGCAAATTGAGGTCAATTAAAATGTTTAAAAGTGATAAAAGACGAAAGGAGTAGTTTAGGATAAAATATTTCGCAAGTGAGAAAATAATAATAATTTTATCGGAGGAGAATTTGTGAGATAAAAGGCGATTTGGAAGTCAAGTGAGGCATAATAAGGTATTTTGGGTACCAAGGAGACAAGATAAAATTTTTAGAATAAAATAATATTTTATTAGTGAAATAATATTAAAATATTAATATTTAGCCGAATGTCGAAATCAGTCATGAAGAAGGATCATATGGTTGATCCAAGTGGGGGAGAAGATGACAAGCCCGACTCTCTAAAAATATTTATCATGACATACATGTGATGGATAGCATGTTTGCATGCTAGGAGAGTCCCGAAAAATTTACAAAAGTCGGTATTGTACCTAGAGGTACAATAAAGTTGATTTAAGCCTCGAACTAGATCAAATAGAGAATTTACGATGAAATTAAGAATTTTAAAGTTCCAGAATGGTTTAATATGGTGATTCGGAGTTCGAGGATCAATTTGGAGTCAAACCGAAATTTTCGCTATCTAAGGGCAAAATGGTCATTTGCCACCTAAGGACAAAATGAGAATTTTAGAAAATATTTTTTGGCCCCATGTGACTTATTGGAGTATAATTTGACTTATTTGAGTAAGATCTGAGGTTTAGAAGTGAAAAATTTTAATTTCGGTATAATTTTGAGTAAAAGGGTAAAATGGTAATTTTGCCACCCTAAGGGCAAAATTGTAATTTTCCACCACCAGGATATTTTTCCAGCACATGGTCTTCCTTTATCCTCATTTTGACCATTGACTAATTGTGTGGTGGAGATAAAAATGATTAAAATTTTTAAAGTTTTAAAAACGGGCCAATGACATGATGCCACGTGTCATGCCTTTATTAATTTATTATTTTCCTTTTTTAAAAGGCACAAAAATCAGCTCATCTTCCACCCCATGGCCGGCCAAACCAACAAGAAGAGAGAGAAAACAAAAACAAAACCCTAGAGAGAGAAAATCAAAGAAAAAGTGTGAATTTTCAAGGAAATTAAGTGAAAAATGTGAGATTTTTCTATTAAGCTTAAGTTTTCTTATTTGTAAGCATTTCTCTTTATTTTCCATGATTAAATTACATGTTTTCATGATGAATTCAATTCTGAAAAAATGGGTTAGGAGAGAGAAACTTGTTAGATTAATTTGATTTTAAGTTATATTAGTGTTTTAAGTTAGTTTAGCATATTTAGAAACAAAACAACAAGAAAAGAATTTATTTTCTCCCACAATCATTAATGGCCGAATTTATCATGTGTTGAGTGAGGATAAATTTGATTTTCATTTTAGGAGATTTGGTTAAGAAATGATGAATTATGAGCCTAGAAAATTAATGGATATTTTCGGAGCAAAAATATGATTTTTACCCACTAGGGGTATTTTCGTAATTTGCTATCGAAACTAATAAATTGAATCTCATTCACAGTCATGGAGGTAATTTAGGTATAATTGGAGTGTAGAAAGTGAGAAGAATTGATTTGGAGTTAAATTAGAGATAATAGGCCGAATTAGGTCATAACCGCATTTAAGCGGTAGTTTGGTAAGTTGTATATCATATCATGCATATATACTGAGCCTGAATTGATTTTATAATGGTCAAGCATTGACGTGATGAATTATGTATTGTACATTATGGATAGGTGGTGAGCAAAGTACACTGGTAAAAGTACAGAGATTGTGCTTGGAGACTGGGATTAGGAGTACATCGACTCCTAGAATAATGAGTGAACTTATTATCGTCTTAATTATCTATAGTAGATTTATACAACTGTGTGATTTTATAGAAAATGGGTTTAAATGGTAAATTGCTATGTTTTAAGAGAAATTGTGATTTTATCAAATGATTTTATAAATTTTCTGAAAAATCAAATATTGGTTTTGAAAATAGAGTAATTGGAGACTGCCTGCTTGTGTTGTAAATTTATGGTTTTAAATTGAATGGCTTATGACAATATATGAGCATGAATGGCTAAACTGATTTTGGTGTTAGAATTATTTGCACTGAGTATTCAGCCTTGAGAGGCTAGGTTGCGATAAATTGCCATGTCATGCTAGAATGAATTTTATTGATTGGTGGATTATATATTAATTATTTACTGCAGAGGGGGTTCCGTGGACCAGCCTATTAGAGGAGCACGGTAAACTCCATTATATTATTACCTCGAATGGAGAGGCGCGTAGGGTATCTCCTTGGGTAAAGCTTAGGGTTCACTTCACGCCAAACCACCACATGAAGGGGAACTCAGCCAACACCAAGGAACGGCTGTATTTTTCTCAAACTAAAATATATTTTAAGTGTATACAAAATTTGAACAACCTTGGCGGACTCGGTTAGATGCCCTGCGCAAGGTATCACCGAGTATGAGTTTTGGCACGAGCCAAAGTTTTAAGAAATTCATAAGCCAAGTTGATTACTCGATTTATATGGATTGATTTTATTTGGTTGAAATGAATTGAAAGGTAATGAAATTACAATATGATGACTTATTTTAATTGTCTCCATTTACTCGACTTTAGATACTTTAGATGGTATCTATTTACTCACTGGGATTTTATAATCTCACCACCCTCATTTCCTCACATTTCAGGCTCGGGGAATTCCATAGTTAGCTGACTTTGACAAGGACCTTCATTTGGACTCGAATCGGTAAAAGCTGTAGGTTTCCATTTTCTGATGCATTTTGGTTAGATGTGGGCCCACGTGTCACTGTAAAAGAAATTTTATGCTTTGGTTATTTGCTTTATAGTATATATGAATATAATTAACTTTTACGCTATAAGAATTATGTACCGATAGTTTTATGAAAATTATTTTACAAGAAAATAGTTTATTTTATTGAATATTTTTATCATATTCAAATGGTCAAATTTTCACTTCAAAT
>NC_030852.1:17062612-17065010 GCF_000208745.1 Theobroma cacao
TCATGACATACATGTGATGGATAGCATGTTTGCATGCTAGGAGAGTCCCGAAAAATTTACAAAAGTCGGTATTGTACCTAGAGGTACAATAAAGTTGATTTAAGCCTCAAACTAGATCAAATAGAGAATTTACGATGAAATTAAGAATTTTAAAGTCCCAGAATGGTTTAATATGGTGATTCGGAGTTTGAGGATCAATTTAAAGTCAAACCAGAATTTTCGCTATATAGGGGCAAAATGGTCATTTGCCACCTAGGGACAAAATGAGAATTTTAGAAAAGATTTTTTGGCCCCATTTGACTTATTGGAGTATAATTTGACTTATTTGAGTAAGATTTGAGGTTTAGAAGTGAAAAATTTTAATTTCGATATAATTTGGAGTAAAAGGGTAAAATGGTAATTTTACCACCCCAAGGGCAAAATTGTAATTTTCCACCACCAGGCCATTTTTCCAGCACATGGTCTTCCTTTATCCTCATTTTGACCATTGACTAATTGTGTGGTGGAGATAAAAATGATTAAAATTTTTAAAGTTTTAAAAACGGGCCAATGACATGAGGCCACGTGTTATGCCTTTATTAATTTATTATTTTCCTTTTTAAAAGGCACAAAAATCAGCTCATCTTCCACCCCATGGCCGGCCAAACCAGCAAGAAGAGAGAGAAAACAAAAACAAAACCCTAAAGAGAGAAAATCAAAGAAAAAGTGTGAATTTTTAAGGAAATTAAGTGAAAAATGTGAGATTTTTCTATTAAGCTTGAGTTTTCTTATTCCCAAGCATTTCTCTTTATTTTCTATGATTAATTACATGTTTTCATGATGAATTCAATTCTGAAAAAATGGGTTAGGAGAGAGAAACTTGTTAGATTAATTTGATTTTAAATTATGTTAGTGTTTTAAGTTAGTTTAGCATATTTAGAAACAAAACAACAAGAAAAGAATTTATGTTCTCCCACAATCATTAATGGCCGAATTTATCATGTGTTGAGTGAGGATAAATTTGATTTTCATTTTAGGAGAATTGGTTAAGAAATGATGAATTATGAGCCTAGAAAAATAATGAAAATTTTCTGAGCAAAAATACGATTTTTACCCACTAGGGGTATTTTCGTAATTTGCTACCGAAACTGATAAATTGAATCTCATTCACAGTCATGGAGGTAATTTAGGTATAATTAGAGTAAAGAAAGTGAGAAGAATTGATTTGGAGTTAAATTGGAGACAATAGGCCGAATTAGGTCAGCACCGCATTTAAGCGGTAGTTTGATAAGTTGTATATCATATCATGCATATATACCGAGCCTGAATTGATTTTATAATGGTCAAGCATTGATGTGATGAATTATGTATTGTACATTGTGGATAGGTGGTGAGCAATATACACTGGTAAAAGTACAGAGATTGTGCTTGGAGACTGGGATTAGGAGTACATCGACTCCTAGAATAGTGAGTGAACTTATTATCGTCTTAATTATCTAGAGTAGATTTATACAACTGTGTGATTTTATGGAAAATGGGTTTAAATGGTAAATTGCTATGTTTTAAGAGAAATTGTGATTTTATCAAATGATTTTATAAATTTTCTAAGAAATCGAATATTGGTTTTAAAAATAGAGTAATTGGAGACTGCCTGCTTGTGTTGTAAATTTATGGTTTTAAATTGAATGGCTTATGACAATATATGAGCATGAATGGCTAAACTGATTTTGGTGTTAGAATTATTTGCACTGAGTATTCAGCCTTGAGAGGCTAGGTTGCGATAAATTGCCATGTTAGAATGAATTTTATTGATTGGTGGATTATATATTAATTATTTACTGCAGAGGGGGTTCCGTGGACCAGCCTATTAGAGGAGCACGGTAAACTCCATTATATTATTACCTCGAACAGAGAGGCGCGTAGGGTTTCTCCTGGGGTAAAGCTTAGGGTTCACTTCACGCCAAACCACCACGTGAAGAGGAACTCAGCCAACACCAAGGAACGGCTGTATTTTTCTCAAACTAAAATATATTTTAAGTGTATACAAAATTTGAACAGCCTTGGCGGACTCGGTTAGATGCCCTGCGCAAGGTATCACCGAGTATGAGTTTTGACACGAGCCAAAGTTTTAAGAAATTCATAAGTCAAGTTGATTACTCGATTTATATGGATTGATTTTATTTGGTTGAAATGAACTGAAAGGTAATGAAATTACAGTATGATGACTTATTTTAATTGTCTCCATTTACTCGACTTTAGATACTTTAGATGGTATATGTTTACTCACTGGGATTTTATAATCTCACCACCCTCATTTTCTCACATTTCAGGCTCGGGGAATTCCATAGTTAGCTGACTTTGACAAGGACCTTCATTTGGACTCGAATCGGTAAAAGCTGTAGGTTTCCAGCTTTCGATG
>NC_030852.1:17066979-17074949 GCF_000208745.1 Theobroma cacao
AAAAATGGTTAAATGTGATAGAAAAACAAAGTGGAAAATTAATTGAGTTAATGTCCCATTTTTGACCGAATTTTCCAAGGAGGAAAGTGAGCTGATTTTGGTGATTTTAGAGGGTTATTGGCTGATATTTAATGGTTAGAAATGTTGGAGAGAAAATGGGACAATTTAGAGCTAAAATGGAGCGCGTTAGCAATTTATCGAGTAAAGTACCAAAAATAGGTTAATACCGCGTTTAAACCGTTTTAGGCTATTGCATTTCATACCATGTATTAGTATAGGATTTAAGTCAATTATATAGTGATTTAGCATCAATGTGGTGAATTGTGTAATTTTTGCAATGTGTCTAGAAGGAGAGCCTTCCTGTAAAGGCAAGGAAGTCGTACCCGACGAACAGTGATTAAGGCCCCTAGAAAGCATTTAATTTGTACAAACTATGAGTAAACCTATTATTATTGTAAATTATCTAGAGTTTATTTTTATATGCTCTTTATGTATTTTGTGAAACGAAAATGAGATTAAAATGAGACTTTTGATATTTTAGAAATAAATGTGACAAATAAATATATTGTGTTGATTATCTGAAATAAGAAACTTTTGATCATGAAATTGAGTAATTGGAGGCTGCCAATTGTCTTGAAAAATATATTTTCCTATGAATGGCTTATGATATATGAGTACATGTGGCTATATTTTATAATTGCATTGGGAAATTATGTAAGCTGTCTTTTACTATGCAGGCTGGATAAATAAATAAAAGCCACGTTGTACTGTTGAAATTTTATTAAAATTGGTGGGTTTAGTCACTGCAGTGACGGGTTTTCGTGGACTTCCTATTAAAGGGGTACGGTAAACCCGGTTACATAGTTACTCCGATTGTAGAGGCGAGGAGGGTAACTCTCGGGGTAGTGTTAGAGCTCACTTCACGTCGAACCCCCACGTGAATGTGTAACTCGGCTAACGCCAAAGAACGGCTTGTTTTCAAAACTAACATGTGTTTAACATGTAAATATCTTAACAACCTTGGCGGACTCGGTTAAATGCCTCAGCCAAGGTATCCCCGAGGACTAGTTTTTGGCTTGAGCCCTGTTTCTAATAAAAGTCATAAGCCTTAACAACTGTTTTGATAAATTACAAATATCTTATGGTTTAAGAAATAAATTGAAAACCTTATGAAATGGTTTGTGATTTGTTGTTTAAACTTGCCTCTATTTTACTCGCCTTTAGATATTTATAATAATGTCTGTTTACTCATTGGGATTGCAAAATCTCACCCACCTTCTTTCCAAATATTTCAGGCCTGTGGTAGCTTGTAGATACCCGATTTTGTCGAGGATTCCAGTTGACCCCTCTATCTCACAGACAATAGATTACTATCACCAACACTTGGTGTATTTATGGGCCACTTGTCATTGTAATTATTATTATATATTATAACTTTGTAAATTATTGTATGTATGAATTTATTTTACTTCCATGTTACAAAAGATTACTTACACGTGTTTCTATAAATATTGTTTTATATAAAAATGCTATATTTTAATCAATATTTTAAATAGTTAAATTTATCTATAAATCTTTTTAAAAAAATAAATAAAATAATTTTTATCTTTTGATTTACTTGAGCCGAAAACGACTGGTAATTGTTTAAAACGGAATGTTTAACAACGATTGCTCACAAGAAAGGTAAGAAACTGATACGTAAGCCTTACGGGGTTTCGATTGGCATTCCGGGTAATGAGTGTCAATCGGGACGTCGCGACGGTTGTAATGGGCCCATGGGAGGTTCCGGGTCGTGACAATTCGATTGGTATCAGAGCTTTCGATTTAAAAGCTTATGGTTTTGAAAGAAGTTTTTGATTTTTAAAGTTCTTGGATTTAAAGTTATTTTAAAATAATTTACAATGTCACTGTGGCCCAGTTAAGATTAGTTAGTTACATGTAGTTGCATATAGAGTCTTAAGTCGTCTAAACCAATTTCGTTATTTTTGTAGATCATTATGCCTCCTCGACGTGAGCTACCACCTATCACTAGATCTACTGGTAAGGGAAGAGGTCGCCCTAGACAAAGTCTACCGAATTCCATAGAAGAGGAGTCGGTTGCGTCTTTTTTTAGAGCAGCTCCTATTGCTGAGTCTACTGACATTCCTGTACCTCTTCAACCACCTGTTGCTGCTCCTGGCATACCTGCCATGTCACCCGAGGTAGCTCAGGCATTAGCGGCTTTTCTCGCTGCTCTTACGGGCCAGGCTCAGGCTGGTCCAATTCCACCCGCTGTTTCCCCTGTAACAGCCCTAGTACCACCACCTCCTATTTCACCCCAAACACTGGACGTCTCCATTTCTAAGAAATTGAAGGAAGCTAGACAGTTAGGTTGCATCTCGTTTACTGGTGAGTTAGATGCGATCACAGCTAGGGATTGGGTTATTCAGGTATCGGAGACACTAGCAGTTATGGGATTAGATGATGAGATGAAATTGAAGGTGGCTACACGGTTATTTGAGAGGAGAGCCCGTACCTGGTGGAGTTCAGTAAAGTCTTGCTCTCCTATACCGCTGACTTGGACGAATTTCTTCCGAGAGTTCGATGGTCAGTACTACACCTATTTCCATCAGAAAGAGAAAAAGAGAGAATTTTTGAGCTTGAAACAAGGGAACATGACTATTGAGGAGTATGAAACTCGTTTTAACGAGCTGATGTCTTATGTACCTGAGTTGGTGAGATTGGAGCAAAACCAGGTAAACTACTTTGAGGAGGGACTCCGTAATGAGATACAGGAGCGTATGATAGTGATTGGCAAGGAGTCGTATAAGGAAGTTGTGTAGATCGCCTTACGGGCTGAGAAGCTCGTCACTGAGAATAGACGGATCCGAGCTGAGTTTATAAAGAGAAGGAATCTGCCTACGTTCTTGGGTCAGTCTTCAAAAAGAGGCAGAGATTCGGCATCTATTGTAGGAAGTACTACCTCAGCGTTTGTGGCATCCACTAGACCTCCATATCAACAATCACAACCGAGATCTTCTAGATTTGATCGGCCAGTGATGAGTAGTCAAAGAGGGACTTCAAGAGGATTGGACAGATGCCGTATTTACGGAGGATTTCATGTTAGGACATGTAGAAAGCCTGTAAAGTGTTTTCAATGTGGCCAACAGGGGCATATCAAGAGAGATTGTCCTCAGTTGAGACGGGATACAGTAGCTACTTCTACTCCTCCGACTCGTCCTAGTATACCGCAGAGAGACACTTCGGGATCACAGTCCAAACAGGGCCTAGTGATACAGTCAGGCATGGGGAGTAATACCCCAAAGCAACCATCTTTCAGACCGCAGCCCCAGATTTTGACCAGGGTTTTTACAATGATTGAGGATGAAGCCTGGGTTCGACCTAGCACAGTGACAGGTACTATGATTGTGTTTGATAGAGATGAACATGTTTTGATAGATTCGGGCTCCAACAGATCATACATGAGCATATCATTTGCATCATTCTCAAATAGGAACCTGTCACCATTAGAGGAAGAGATTGTAGTGCATACTCCTCTGAGCGAGCGGTTAGTAAGAAATACATATTATAGAGACTGTGGTATTAAAGTTGGGGAAGAAGAATTTATGGGTGATTTAATCCTTTTAGAGATTCGGGACTTTGATTTGATCTTGGGTATGGATTGGTTGTCCACTCATCGAGCAAAGGTGGATTGTTTTAAGAAAGAAGTGATTCTCTAGAGTTCAGAGGGAGAAGAAATTGTATTTACGGGGGAGCGTCAAGTATTACCGTTTTGTGTAATCTCGGCCCTCAAAGCTTTGAAATTGGTGCGAAAGGGATATCCGACATACTTGGCTCACGTGATTGATATATCGAGGGAGGAACCTAAGTTAGAGAATGTCCCCGTAGTAAGTGAGTTTCCTAATGTATTTCTTGATGAATTACTGGGACTTCCTCTCGATCGTGAGTTCGAATTCACCATTGACTTACTTTCGGGTACTGCCCCTATCTCTATTCCTCAATATAGAATGGCTCTGGTAGAGTTGAAGGAGTTGAAAGTACAGTTGAAAGAATTAGTGGACAAGGGTTTTATACGCCCCAGTACATCTCCGTGGGGAGCACCGATTTTATTTGTGAAAAAGAAAGACGGTACACTTCGGTTATGTATAGATTACCGACAGCTTAACAGAATGACCATTAAGAACAAGTATCTGTTACCGAGGATTGATGATCTTTTCGATCAATTACAAAGAGCTACAGTGTTTTCTAAGGTTGATCTGAGGTCTGGATATCATCAGTTGAGGATTAAAGAACAGGATGTACCCAAGACAGCGTTCAGGACTCGGTACAATCATTATGAGTTCTTGGTCATGCCTTTCGGGTTAACTAACGCACAGGCAGTTTTTATAGATCTCATGAACAGGGTGTTCCACCCTTACTTGGACAAATTTGTTATTGTATTCATTGATGACATCCTAGTTTACTCGAGAGATAATGATGAGCACGCTACCCATTTGCGTATAGTATTACAGACTTTGCGAGAAAGACAATTGTATGCAAAGTTTTCAAAATGTGAGTTTTGGTTACAAGAAGTGGTATTCTTAGGACACGTAGTATCGTGAGCTGGAATATATGTTGATCCCAAGAAGATAAAGGCAATTTTACAGTGGGAGCAACCTAAGACAGTGACGGAGATTCGTAGTTTCCTCGGATTAGCCGGTTATTATCGGAGGTTTGTTCAGGGGTTTTCCTTAATAGCAGCTCCTTTGACCCGTCTAACTCGTAAGGGAGTTAAGTTTAAGTGGGACGATGTGTGTGAAAGTTGATTTCAGGAGCTGAAGAACCAGTTAACATCTACTCCAGTATTAACACTTCTTGTGAGTGGTAAGGGATTTGTAGTATATAGTGATGCCTCAAAGTTGAGGTTAGGGTGCGTACTGATGCAAGATGAAAAAGTTGTGGCTTATGCTTCTAGACAGCTAAAGAGGCATAAAGCAAACTACCCTACCCATGATTTAAAGTTAGCAGCAGTGGTGTTTGCTTTAAAAATCTAGAGGCATTACTTGTATGGTGAGCATTGTCGGATATTTACGGATCACAAGAGTTTAAAATATTTGCTCACTCAGAAAGAGCTTAATTTGAGGCAAAAGCGATGGTTGGAGTTGATAAAAGATTATGACTTGGTGATAGACTATCATCCGAGAAAGGCGAACGTTGTAGCTGATGCCTTAAGTCGTAAGTCTTCATCATCTTTAGTCGCACTTCAGAGTTGTTATTTTCCAGCATTATTAGAGATGAAATCTCTTGGGGTCCAGTTGAGAAATGGTGATGATGGATCCTTATTGGCAAGCTTCATTGTGCAACCTTCGTTACTTAATCAAATTAAGGACATTCAGAAGTCTGATGATGAGTTAAGAAAAGAAATTCAAAAATTGACCGATGGGGGAGTCGGTGAGTTCAGATTCAGAGAATATAACGTCTTGATGTTTAGAGATCGAGTTTATGTTCCTGAGGGAAACCAGCTGAGACAGGCGTTCATGGAAAAAGCCCATTCATCTGTCTATGCATTACATCCTGGAAGCACCAAGATGTATAGGACTATCAGGGAGAATTATTGATGGCTAGGTATGACGCGAGACGTAGCAGAATTTGTAGCAAAGTGTCTCGTATGTCAGCAAGTTAAGGCGGAGCATCAGAGGCCAGCAAGTACACTTCAGTCTTTACCTGTTCCCGAGTGGAAATGGGAGCATGTAACTATGGATTTTGTTTTGGGACTGTCGCGGACACAGAGGGGAAAGGATGCGATCTGGGTGATCATAGATCGATTGACTAAGTCCGCTCACTTTTTAGCTGTCCATAGCACATACTCTATTGAGAAGCTAGCTCAACTCTATATAGATGAGATTGTGAGGCTACATGGAGTTCCCGTTTCTATAGTGTCAGACTGAGATCCTCGATTCACTTCTCGACTCTGGCCAAAATTTCAAGAAGCTCTCGGAACCAAATTGAAATTTAGCACTTCTTTTCACCCACAGACGGATGGTCAATCAGAGAGGACTATCCAGACTATGGAGGATATGTTGAGGGCTTGTGTCATGGATTTTCTTGGGAGTTGGGATAGACACTTGCCGTTAGTGGAATTTGCTTACAACAACAGCTTCCAGTCTAGCATTGGTATGGCACCGTACGAAGCTTTATATGAAGGAAATGTCGTACTCCACTTTGTTGGGATGAAGTGGGTGAAAGAAAGTTAGTTAGTGTGGAATTGATTGATCTAACTAATGACAAGATCAAGGTTATACGAGAGAGGCTAAAGGTAGCCTAGGATAGGCAAAAAAGCTATGCAGATAAATGGAGAAAATACTTGGAGTTTGAGATCGATGATAGAGTTTTTCTTAAGGTTTCTCCGTGGAAAGGTGTGATTCGATTTGCGAATCGGGGAAAGCTTAACTCGAGGTATATTGGACCATTCTGAATCATTGAGAGAATTGGACCAGTGGCTTATCGGTTAGAACTACCTCCGGAGTTAGATCGGATCCACAACGTTTTCCATGTCTCCATGCTTAAGAAATATGTACCAGATCCCTCTCACATCCTCGAAGCACCTCCGATCGAGTTGCATGATGATTTGAAGTTCGAGGTGCAACCTGTGAGTATCTTGGATCGAAAGGATCGAGTATTGAGGAACAAGAGTATTTCAATGGTCAAAGTGTTGTGGAAAACCGCTCGAATGGAGGAAATGACATGGGAAGTAGAGCATCAGATGAGGAACCAATACCCGCATCTATTTGTCAAATCTGGTAAGTGAAATTTTGAGGTCAAAATTTTATTTTAAGGGGGGTAGAATTGTAAAACCCGACCCTGTAAACACATGTCATGACATACATGCACTGAGTAGCATGTTATTACGCTAGGAAAGCCCCTAAGAATAGACAAAACCCAGTATTGTATCTAACGGTACACTTGAGTTGATTTAACCTCGAACTAGTTCAAATAGGAATCGTATGATGAAATTTAATATTTTATAGTCCAGGAATGACTAAAAATGATTGTTCGGAGTTCGAGGGTTCATTTGGGGAAAAATTGAAAATTTTGATGTTTAGGGGCAAAATCGTCATTTTGCCACCTAAGATAATAATTTGATCATGGAGTGAAATTTTTGACCAAGATTAACTATTTGGAGTATAATTTAATGATAGGAAGTGAAAATTTTCAATTCTGGTAATTTTTGAAACATAGGGGCAAAACGATAATTTTGTCACCTCGGGGTAAAACTGTAATTTTCACCACCCTAAAACTTGTCAAAATCATAGGATTTATTTATTTTTGGTATGAATAACTATGGTATTTTAAGTGGTGGAAAAATTGAAGTTTAAAGGACAATTTTAAAAACAGGCCAATGGAAAAGTGATATATGGCACTTTTTAATGATTTAATATTATTTTAAAGGAAAATCAGCCCATTTAAACCCCACATCAGGTGATGGTCGGCCATAAGGAGAAAATAAGAGAGAAAATAGAGAGGAAATGAAGAAAAGAGAAAAACCAAAGGAAAACTAGAAAATTCAAAGGAGAATTCGCGTTTTTCGTTCGTTTACGCGTTTAACGGTAAGATTTTTTTACTTCAGCTTGATTTCTACCTTTCCTATGTCTTTGTTTCCATTTAGCATGCTTGAGGAGAGATATCAAAAAGTGATACCAAGGGCTGGCCGAATTTCAAGGGGAAGGATTTTGTAATTTTTATGTTTTGATTCTTAGTTAAATTGGTAGTTTTAGTTAGTTAAATGTGTATAGAAATCAAATAGGCAAGAAAGCATGAAATTCTCACAATACCCACCCTTGGCCGAATATTCAGTGATGTACAATGATGATGAACTGATTTTTATTCTAAGAGAAATGAAGAGAAAATGATGAAAAATGGTTAAATGTGATAGAAAAACAAAGTGGAAAATTAACCGAGTTAATGTCCCATTTTTGACCGAATTTTCCAAG
>NC_030852.1:17078625-17082911 GCF_000208745.1 Theobroma cacao
TCAAGTGTACCGTTAGGTACGATATCGGGTTTCGTCTTTTCTTATGTGCTTTCCTAGCATAATAACATGCTACTCAGTGCATGTATGTCATGACATGTATTTATAGGGTCGGGTTTTACATTGTAGATACCCGATTTTGTCGAGGATTCTAGTTGACCCATCTATCTCACAGACAATAGATTACTAGCACCAACACTTGGTGTATTTATGGGCCACTTATCATTGTAATTATTATTGTACATTATAACTTTGTAAATTATTGTATGTATGAATTTATTTTACTTCCAGGTTACAAAAGATTAGTTACACGTGTTTCTATAAATATTGTTTTATATAAAAATGCTATATTTTAATCAATATTTTGAATAGTAATATTTATCTATAAATCCTTTTTAAAAAATTAGATAAAATATTTTTTGTCTTTTGATTTAGTTGAGCCGAAAATGACCGGTAATTGTTTAAAACGGAATGTTTAACAAAAATTGCTCACAGGAAAGTCAAAAAACTAATACGTAAGCCTTGCGGGGTTTCGATTGGCATTTCGGGTAATGAGTGTCAATCGGGACGTCGCGGCAATTGTCATGGGCCCGAGGGAGGTTCCGGGTCATGACATCCAACCCTAAATAATTAAACTAATCAAGCTAACTAGCTAACCATGTGTCACGGGGTCTCTTTTCAAAAAACAAACCTGATAAGATGCACAGCATCACGTACTTCCCCCACCCGTCGTCGACCACCTTGTCTGCCTCTCTTAAGAGATTCTTGGCATAGATCAAGTCAAGATCAGACCTACTCTGATACTACTTGTCACGGAATCATTACCTTTTCACCAAAAAATTAACCTGATGGGGTGTACCACCACTTATAAACTACCCATAAACTTCTTTTCCTGCCTAGTATAGAATTGAAATACCATACTTATTTTTTTTGAAGCACTTAACGTGACACTTTACTTGTATTCTCTTCTTATTACCCAATTTGGTTACACTATGATCAGCTTTGGCTGCCCTGTGGGCTCTAAGGTTGTGTTGCTTGTCTAATTCTTACAGGAATCAACCTTGCGTATGATACTATCTTAATTAATTATGGCTAGCTAGAACTAGTTTTTATCAAATGAAAGGTTAAAGCAACAGAAACTAGGAGGCTCGCAAAGATGGGAGTTGGGTTTGGGTTTAGGAGGTTTGGCACTATATGGTGCAGCTCCTCTCGAGCTTAAGTGTTGGGGCTCTGCCACCAAGCTGCCACCTGCTCACATGGACTCTCCGTTCTTGGGAGAAATGCTTACCTACCTTTGCCACTTGGAGATCCTCATCCACCCTAAGTTTGAGGATTTTATATCCTTTCTATCTTTTGTATAGTGTTTAATTTTCATTAACTCTTCATAAACTTAAGTTAATTGATTGAATTACATGGATTTTTCTACCTTTTATTTTTTTAATTTTTCACTAGCATAATGCCCACGCAATGCTAGGCGGGCAAATATTTAATTTAAATGTTTTTTAATTTTTGAAAATATATAGTTATAATTTTTTTCATAGCTTAATACATATCACTATATACTAAATAATCACATTTTATATGTCAAACCATGTCCTATAAAATAATTACGACGTCATTTACATGCTCAATAGAATGTTTGCATATTTAGGAAGTTCAAGGAATCGTTAAAAGACGATATTGCCTCTAATGGTACCATTAAGTCGATTAAGCTTCGAACTAGTTCAAATAGGAATTTTAAGGTGAAATTAAGAGTTTCACAATCCAGGGATGATTCAAAATGGTAATTCGGAGTTCGAGGATCAATTTGGAGTCAAACCGAAATTTTCACTATCTAGGGATAAAACGGTCATTTGCCACCTAGGGATAAAATGAAAATTTTAGAAAAGATTTTTTTGGCCTCATTTGACTTATTGGAGTATGATTTGAGTATTGGAGTATGATTTGAGGTTTAGAAGTAAAAAATTTTAATTTCGGTATAATTTAGAGTATAGGGGTAAAATGGTAATTTTATCACCCTAGGGGCAAAATTGTAATTTTCCACCACTAGGACATTTGTCCAGCACATGGTCTTCCCTTATCCTCATTTTGACCTTTGACTAATCATGTGGTGGAGATAAAAGGTTTAAAATTCTTAAAGTTTTAAAAATAGATCAATGGAAACATGTTATGTGTCAAGCTTAGGATATTTTATTATTTAACTTAAAAATCAGCATAAATCAGCCCATTCTTCTTCTCCATATTCGGCCAAGACAAAAGGAAATAAAGGAAAAATAAGAACAAAACCTAGGTGGAGGATTTCAAGAGAAAAAGTGTGGAAAATCAAGGAAAACAAGTGAAAAAGGTAGGATTTTTCAATTTTAACTTGAAATCTATTTTCCTTAAGCATTTCTCCTTATTTTTCATGGTTAAATTACATATTTTCATGGTGAATTCATGGCTGGTCAAAATGGGTATGGAGAGAGAATGAAGTTGGAATTGTTTGATTTTAAGTTATGTTAGTGATTAAGGTTAGTTTAGCATATTTAGAAGCAAAACAACATGAAAGGAATCCATTTTCTCCATGAATCTTCATGGCCGAATCTTCCTTGATGTGTGTGGGTAATGAATTGTTATTATTTCAAGAGAAATGGCTTAGAAAATGATGAATAATTGTGAGAAAAATTAAGTAGGAAAAATCATGGTGTTAATGCACCACAATGGCCGAAATTTTCAAGAAGAATTGTGAGGCTTGTTAGGCTGAATTTTATATTATTGGAATTGTATTTAGTGAATTGAAATATTAGAAATGAAATGGAGCAATTTTGTCACGATCCGGAACTCCTATCGAGCTCGTGACAACCGCCACGACGTCTCGATCGACATTCATCACCCGGAATGTCAACCAAAACCCCGCAAGGCTTTAATATCAGCTTCTCATTTCCCCTGTGGGTAATTGTTTCCAAATACCACATTCTAAAAGATTTTAAACTGTTTCCAACTTAAACAAATAAAATAATAATTTTCGTCTCACAAGGGTATTTTGGTCATTTATCCCAAAAATCTCCAAATCATCTAAAAATATAGTATGTGAGTGGAAAACACATATTTCATAATCAAAAATAATTTTGGATGTCTAAAATATTCGTTTAAAATGGAATTATGGCTGTTATAATAAAATAAAAATATTAAATAAAATATTCAATTTTCACATAAAACGATATTTTAAGAACACTGCATAAATAATTTTTATAGCGTAAAAGCAAAATAAATTCTTACATACCGTAATACAGATAACCAAAGTATATAATTTAATTTACAGTGACACGTGGGCCCACGAATGACCAAAAGTATCAAAAAAAATGAACCTACAGTTTTTGGAGGTGGCAAGTTCAACTGTAATCCTCGCCGATATCAGTTATCTACAATCTATTCTGAGCCTGAAATGGATGGAAATGAGGGTGGTGAGATTATAAAATCCCAGTGAGTAAACAAACATCACTCAAAATATCTAAAGTCGAGTAAAAGGAGACTATTAAAACATTTCATCAAATTGTAATTTATCATCTTTCAACTTATTTCAACCAAATGAAATCAATTTATTTAAAGCAAGTAATCAGTATGGTTTATGAATTTCTTAAAAAGCTTGGCTCATGCCAAAAATTATTATCATACTCAGTTATCTGGGATACCTTGGCCGAGGGCTATCCCAACTGAGTCCGCCAAGGCTATTAGAAAGTCGTGTTTTTATTTTGAAAACATAGCCGTTCCTTGGCGTTGGCCGAGTTCCCCTTCACGTGGTGGTTTGGCGTGAAGTGAACTTTAAAGTTATACCTCGGGAGTTACCCTACTTGCCTCTCCAACTGAGGTAAAAATATAACAGGATTCCGTGCCCCTCTAATAGGCTAGTCCACAGAACCCAGCCCAGTGCAACAGGTCAAACCCACCATACAATAAAATTTTGACAGCATGACAAGGCTAATATATTACTACCCAGCCTGCAAGGGTAAAATAAAGCAATTCATACAATTCATAAAAAAACACAGCCCAACCAGTCATACCAATACAATAACATAAGCCATTAATTCAATTTTAAATTTACAACATATCAGTGGTCTCCAATTACTCTATTTTCAAAATCGTTATTTCGTTTCAAGACAATTTATAAAATATTTTCATTTAAACTCATTTTGTTTACAAAACATAAAAATTTACCATTTGAACTCATTTTCATAAAATTCACCAAAACCGAATAAAAACATACTTTAGATAATTAAAATGATGGTAAGGTTACTCACCGTGTCTAGAGT
>NC_030852.1:17084347-17085981 GCF_000208745.1 Theobroma cacao
AGTAAAAATTTCGATTTGACTCCAAATTGATCCTCGAACTCCAAATCACCATATTAAACCATTCTGGGACTTTAATATTCTTAATTTCATTTTAAATTCTCTATTTGATCTAGTTCGAGGCTTAAATTAACTTAATTGTACCATTTGGTACATTGTCGTCTTTTAACGATTTTTCTTTCAGGGCTTTCCAAGTATGCAAACATATTGTCAATCATATGAATGACATGGAAAGTATTTTATAAGGTCGGGCTTGACAAATTTGGAGCCAAATCGGACACAATTGTCATTTAATCGGGTAATAGGCCGAATTAGGTCAGCACCGCATTTAAGCGATCGTCGGATAAGTTGCATATCATATCATGCATATACACCGAGCCTGAATTGATTTTATAATGGTCAAGCATTAATGTGGTGAATTATGTATTGTACATTGTGGATAGGTGGTGAGCAAATTTGTAAAGCCCGACCTTATAAAATATTGTTCATGACATACATGTGATGATAGCATGATTGCATGCTAGAAGAGTCCTGAAAAATTTACAAAAGTCGGTATTGTACCTAGAGTTACAACAAAGTTGATTTAATCCTCGAACTAGATCAAATAAGAATTTTAAGGTGAGATTAAGAGCGTCACAGTCCAAGGATGACTCAAAATGGTAATTCGAAGTTTGAGGATCAATTTGGAGTCAAATCGAAATTTTCACTATCTAGGGGCAAAATGGTCATTTGCCACCTAGAGACAAAATGAAAATTTTAGAAAAGATTTATTTGGCCCCATTTGACTTATTAGAGTATAATTTGACTTATTGGAGTATGATTTGAGGTTTAGAAGTGAAAATTTTTAATTTCGGTATAATTTGAAGTATAGGGGTAAAACGGTAATTTTACCACCCCAGGGGCAAAATTGTAATTTTCCACCACCAGGATATTTTTCCAGCACATGGTCTTCCTTTATCCTCATTTTTGACCTTTGACTAATCATGTGGTGGAGATAAAATGTTTAAATTTTTAAAATTTTAAAAATGGACTAATAAGAAAATGCCATGTGTCAAGCTTAGGATAATTTAATATTTAACTTAAAAATCAGCATATATCAGCCCATTATTCTCCAAATATTCGGCCAAGCAAGGAAGAGATGGAAAGAAAGGAAGAACAAACCCTAGGTGAGGAATTTTAAGAGAAAAAGTGTGGAAAATCAAGGAAAACAAGTGAAAAAGGTAGGATTTTTCAACTTAAGCTTGAAATCTATTTTCCTTAAGCATTTCTCCTTATTTTCCATGCTTAAATTACATGTTTTTATGATGAATTGTTGGCTGATCAAAATGGGTTAGGAGAGAGAAAGTTGTTAGATTAATTTGATTTTAAGTTATGTTAGTGTTTTTTGTTAGTTTAGCATATTTAGAAACAAAACAATAAGAAAAGAATTTATTTTCTCCCACAACCATTAATGGCCGAATTTACCATGTATGAGTGAGGATGAGTTTGATTTTTATTCTAGGAGAATTGGTTAAGAAATGATGAATTATGAGCCTAGAAAAATAATGGGAATTTTCGGAGCAAAAATATGAATTTTTACCCACTGGGGGTATTTTCGTAATTTGCTATCGAGACTGATAATTTGCACCACACTGAGG
>NC_030852.1:17087705-17128288 GCF_000208745.1 Theobroma cacao
AACTTATTATCGTCTTAATTATCTAGAGTAGTTTTATACAATTGTGTGATTTTATAGAAAATGGGTTTAAATGGTAAATTGCTATGTTTTAGGAGAAATTGTGATTTTATAAAATATTTTATAAAGTTTCTGAAATATTGAATACTGGTTTTGAAAATAGAGTAATTGGAGACTGCTTGCTTGTGTTATAAATTGTGTTTTAAATTATATGGCTTATAGCAATATGTGAGCATGAATGGCAAAGTCGGTGTTTGTATCAAAATTATATTTGTACTGTGTATTCAACCTTGAGAGGCTATGTTGAGATAAATTGTCATGTCATGCAAAAAAAGATTTTATAAATCAAGTAATAGATAAATAATCCTTACAGTGGAGGTTTTGTGGACCAACCTAAGAGAAGGGGCACAGAATCAGATATTTTTATTATATTCTTACCTCGAACAGAGAGCCGTGTGAAAGGTATCTCTAGAGGTAAAGATTTGAATGCACTTCACGTGGACCACCACGTGAAAGTGAGACTTAGCCAACGCCAAGGTATGGCTAAAATTTCGGATGTAAAGACATTTAACCGCCTTGGTGGTCTCGGTCAGATTCCTAGGCCAAGGCATCCCCAGGAATAATTTTGGCAGGAGCCAAGTTTTGTGAGATATATAAGCCATGTTGATTAATTGAGTAAACTGAATATTCATGTTATGAAACATATATTGGAAAAGAATATTTTAATTCATCTCCATTTACTCGCCTTTAGATAGTTTAGATGGTGTCTGTTTACTCATTAGGATTTTATAATCTCACCACCCTCAATTCCCTACATTTCAAGCTCAAGATAGCCGGTAGATAGCCGATTGCATCAAGGACTTCAGTTAGCCTTGCATCGACAAAATTGTAAGTTCAAAGACTTGCACCTTATTGGTTAGTTGGGGGCCCATGTGTCACTGTAAAAGAAATTTTGTACTTCAGTTATCTGCTTTAAAGTACGTATGAATATATTTAACTTTTACACTACATAAATTATTTACGAATTTTTTTATAAATATTTTTTTAAAAAATAGAATATTTTATTAAATATTATTATTTTATTCAAACTATTATAATTTCGTTTCAAATAATTATTTTAAACATCTAAATTTACTTTAATTATGAAACATGTGTTTTTCGCCCACACATCATGTTTTTGGCGAGTTTCGGTATTTTTGAAGAAAAATTACGAAAATGCCCCTGTGAGCCAAAAAATAATATTATATTATTTTGATTTAGAAACGACTTATGATTTCTTGAAATGTGAGATTTAATAATTGTCGCTCACCGGGGAGATGCGAAAGCTAATGCTAAGCCTTGCGGGATTTCGATCGGTATTCCAAGTAATAAGTGCCTATCGGGACGTCACGGGGGTTGTCATGGGTCCGATAGGAGTTCCGGGTCGTGACATTATATATAATGATAATTTTAATAATGAAATGAGTCAAGATTAAAAAATAAATATATTGAAAGTAATCATCCATTTATAAACTAACATAAATGAAAAAAGAAAGAAAAAAGTAGAAAAATGCAACAAATTAAATAATAAAATATAATCAAAACCTTTTGTTACCAAACAATATTTTGTTATGTTTCTCTTTCAATTTTTTTTATCTTAATATTTTGATGTTTGAAATTTTATTATCTAGTTTATGTGAAAATTTTTTTTTAATTAACCTTAACTATATTATACTATAATATAATAAAATCAATAAAAGTTGTTGAAAGGAAAAATCTAGAATAAAAGTGAAAATAAAGAGAAAACAATTGCTGTGCTGAGGATTAAAACATTTTTCCTCTTGTTTAACTCTTTTATTCATTTTTAAAATTATTTTCTTCAAAAAAATGTTTTTCCAATAACTGAAAAAATAAAAATATAGATATTTTATGGATCAATTACTGCTTTTATAATTAAAAATTATAAAAGATTTATCAAACTTATTTCTAAAAATAAAAACAATAAACTTCACTTACATTCCTTATCATTTTAACATTTTTATATGGCATCTTATGATTTCTTTTGTTTTTTTCAATTGGCAACTTGGGATATTATTTTTCCAACTTAATACTCTACAGATAACTTCTGTTTCAACAAGGTCAAGGGATTAAGTTTTTAATTTTATCCAAGAAAATTACAAAAATATTTTTAAGTGCTAACAAATAAATTAATTTTAAATTGATGGTATTTTGATAATTTTATTGGACAAAATTAATAGCTGTAACTCTAATGAGAAAATAAATTATTTCGAAGGTGTTATTTGAAAAGAATATTTATATGGTATGAATTGAGGGAAAAAAAATCACATAGTATAACATTCTTGGGTTTATTACTAGAGGATTGTACTGTTTTACTGGAAGGGATGGAGACTGTGAAGCATGTGCATAGGAAAAGCAACATGGTGGCTCATATGGTAGTAAAGTTTGTTAAAGATATGCCAACAGATCAATTTATAGGGAGAAATGCTTCTCTCATATCAAACTTGATTAGAGATTGTGTGATTAAAGAAATCTTGTTGATCAATTAATTAATGGGTGTGTGGGTTTAGATTTGGTTATTTGTAATGCATAATTAGCATGGTTACTTTTTTCTTATCATCATTTTTATCCTACAAAATTTTTCATAATAAGATTTTCAACAAGACTCATCTTTCTTGCTTTAAACAATATTACGGGTGGTAATAATAATGTGTCATGTAATGTTGACCAAGTTACGAAATATTCTTTTTTTTTTAACAAAACAAAACCTTCTCGGACTTTAAATTAATGATGATTAGACCTTTCGAAAAAAAAAAAAACTATGATTAGGTATGGCGATGGGGAAGGAGTGTACAGAGCCCATCTCTTCCGATCACCGTCTATCACCAGTCAACAAATTTGTAGTCGAATCCAAAGACAGCTTTCATCCTGGAGTGGCCCAAACTTGTAGTGGGGGGCTACCAGTCCCCAATGATGGGCGCATTTGTTGAACAAAAAATGGCTCAATGATTGTCCGTATGAAGTAGAATTTTGTTCTTTTGTAAGCACATCTTAATTTTAATTAATGTAATCAACTTTTGTTACTAATAATAGTTTTGACTGAGGAAATAAAATTTCGAAAAAAGATATGATAGTATTGAAACTCATTATTTATAAATTGTATAATTGAAATATTTCACTTTATGATAGATGTATTGAAATTAATTGATCATATTTATATTTATTTTTTTAGAATATTCATATTTTTATGAATTTAATATATATTACTATTCACGTTCTGGCAGAATGTATTAAAGTTCAAATTAGTAAATTCTTTTATTGTTGACGGAGTAATTAAAAATGATAATTAATTGCATAAAATAATTTTTATATATATAAATGAACATGAATTATATTTTTTATGACTTTATAAACAAAAAAAAAAGAACCTTTGATTCTTACTATATCATTTATACTATATTTTATTAAACGTTGGAAATCATTAAAAGGAAAAAAAACAAAAAAAATAATTTTAATTTAAATAATATACATAAATAGTCCTAAACAAAAGAAAATGTTAAAAGAATGATCAGACGTCCAATAAAGGGCCTGCCAAACGTCATTCAAAGATCCCACTTGGAGAGATTGGAAATTATTTGTTAGCATTGAACCAGGCCCTCTTCTAGGTACCATTGATAAATTGCTTGATGGGTTGGTTAAGAAATTAGAGCTCAGCCATTAAACCTTCCTGGAACTGCATCTTACCATGCCACTCAGGTTAGTTCACAATGCCAATTCTACAAGTCCCATTAAATCCATGCAATTGATTCCGATTGTAGTTTAATTTTCAAATTAAAAGAGTACAACAGTAGTAAATAAATCATTATATGTTTCAAATAAGCAAATGCTATTGTGTTGGTTTTATTGGTGATACTCAGCAAACAAAATTTACTTGATTATAACAAGTTGCAATTTGTATAACAACCTAGCTTTTTAGCAGTGTAGGAAGAAACTTGAGGCAATATTCTGGGTTGAGCTAGAGAAGATGAAGAAGAAGAATGGGTTAAACATAACCAATGTTCTAATGGATGGCTTGATTGAAATTAAAGATGATGAAGGTAATAAATTAAGTGACCCAAGAGCTGCTAGATAGCATTGTCAGCCTTGTTTTTGCTGTATATGAATCTACTTTACTTGCTTCAGTGTGGGCTATAACCTTGCCAAGTTCCCAAAAGTACTCCAAAGCTCTAGGTACGACCGCCAACCATCGTGCACTGGAATTTCCTGAAGAAATTAAAAAAATGCGAGGAAAATCAATTCCTTTCTGACTCAACTTTGTAGCTTCTCCTATTTAACTGTGGGAGGAGAATATGGCTATAAGGAAGGAAAAGCAAGGTGATTTCACAAGTGAAGATATTCTAACAAGGTCTGCCTGCTTTCAGTTGGACACATTTCATTGTAATTCTTCTATAAGGAGGCCTGGCCAATGTTCATATTGCAATTTAGCTAGGAACCTGAAGATAAACTTTTTGGACTGTACAGGTTATGGAAGAAAATGGTCAATATTTCAGCAGTTATTTTCGGTTTATTTACTTAAGAAGTAGAGCATAATGGTATGAGACCTAGTTAGGATGCAATTAGCAAGGTTCATTATTTAATACAACTTCCCCATTCACATTTTTTAAGTTAAGAAGTTACTGTCGTGTTCTTCTACAAAAATGCAGGTTAGAAAATACCAAAGATTTTGGAAAGTAATTCGGTGGCTTCGATGGAGAACTTTGAGAACCCATGTGCTTCAATCCTGATATATGGAATGTAGGAGCACATTGATAACATGGCTGAAGCTGAACAAAGATAAATGTTTAGCTATTAGTGACCCTGATTTTGCTTTCTTAACTAGGAACCTGCAAGGCCTGGTAAATATCAGGTTTTTAGGGTGGATCCAGAATCTTTCCTGGAAACATGCTTGCTCGCACACGACTTGCATCACTTCTTCACCATATATTTGTTAGATACAGGTAATTAAGTTAATAGTAAATGTTATCTCGATGCCTTTTATGCTTGTAAGTTATGATAAATACGTATGATTTAGTGCCGGTTATATGGTAATTTCAGGTGGGAACTGCTCATTCAAGACGCAGAGATGAGTTGTCTCCCACATCCAAAGCCAGTTGATGGGGTTGAGGTTACAATTCAGTACCATCTAGGAACTTCATTCCCTTCATCTCGTCATCATCAAGTGATTTAATATGCGTCATCATTACTGTACTTTCTTTATTTCTATTTCCATTTAAATTTAAGTTACTGCTATCATTTTTTTTTATTTTTAATTCTTAAAAAGAACTTTCATCAAGTTTCAAATTCAAATACTTTCTTTCTTTTTTTTTCTTTTTCGTTGAATTCAAATTTGAATGTTTAATTATTGTTAATTGATTCTTTCTTTTGGTTGAACTAATCCATTTCTTTTTATTTCTTCCATTGTTATTGTCATGATGGACAATTCACCCTTCACCTTTCTTAATTTTATGCTTAATTACTGTTCATTTTAGATGCAAACATAAAAAATACTCAAAATCATTGGATTAAGGATTTTTTTTATGACAATCAGGAAATCCAAACCTTGTATTTTGAGTAGAAATTTCATGCACTCTCAATGTGTCAATACAATTAAATTGTTGAATCTTGACTCTTGCAATTTCCCAACACCACACAAACAATAAATTTATGTTAATTGTATTTGAAGAGGGGTTTTATGATGAGAAGAGATGAAGTGTTGTAAATAAGTAAGAAGATGCACTGAAGTTGACAAACTAAAAGATTAGAGCAGTTCCTAAAATATTGATCGTGCTATGACATATAGAAGTGTAAAAGAATAAGTAAGCAATAGAGTAAAATTGAGAATAAGTAGAGAATAGGTGAGCGGTAGAATCAAGTTGAGAATAAGCGGAGAATGATTAAGTAAAAGAGAATTTGAGTGATAGCTAAATGTGTAACATTAGTTTTAGAAATCTTGTTCTCCAAAATAAATTGTCAAATCTCTATGTATAGAGCCAAAAGAAACAGATACTCAATAACAAAATTTAATACTCATGATGAATAACATTATCAAGAAGAGCTTTAATATACATAATAGGTAATAATTACTTAAACCCATTATGTGGACATTGAACTAGGGGCTCTATTGCATATAAAACACTATAGTACAAAGACTTGTTGAATACTTCGACAAAAAACAAAATACATGATTAGGTAATTTTATCTCCACTTAATCTTAACTCAAGCGGTAAATGACGGAATAAGATTGGAATAGAGTTATTTAATAAAAAAAAAAAGAAAATTAGAATAGAGATCTTTGGTTCATATAATAATGCTGTGATTGTAAAAGAAAATAAAAATGTGATACTTCATCATCGATGAGAAATGAGAATGTTAAAAGGCTAAGGTAGGGGACAACCTTTTGCTTGAATTACAAACTTCCAAGTGCATAAAGCTTGCCATGATTTCTGAGTTGGCATTGGTGTCGTTAGGTATACGTTGTGAAGCTTGTCAAAATATTAGTTATGCCTTTTTTCTTTTGCTTGGTCTAAATTCAAATCATTTTCATCACACTTTTAGTTACAAATGTTTAGTAAACCAAATTTCAGAATTTGGGGCCACATAGGATGGGATAGGGTAACTTTTGCTAAAATGAACAAGTAGCATAAATGAACCAACTCGACGTTCTGTACTCGACTTGACTCATTGGTCTAAATCCAATGCCTGTGATTGATATGTCACCTAATTTGAAGCTGAATGACTTCCTCTGATGCCCCATCTGTATACCAAAACCATAAATATTTTACAAATGCCTTGACCCACCACACCATCAAAATAATTGCCACACACACGTACTATTTTTTTTTTTTTTGTTGAACCTAACAAGGTATTAGTAATTGTTTCACTTTTCTATTTATTACTTTCCTCTTTTACAGTAATAGGTATTTACAGATATTTGTCAAAAATATGTATTTTTTTATATAATTAATTAACTAATCTTTTTTCCCTTCTGACTCAACCCTTAACTCAAGTATAAACATAATATTAATATTGAGGAAATATGTCAAAGTTAAGTTCATTTGGAGCATATCAAAAGATTTATATATACACACGTCGAATACTTCTTAAACCTAAAATTCTTAATTAATGAGTTCTTGAATAATATATATATATATATATATATATATATATATATTATTTTTACATCTCCTCTTTCAATGTTGTGAAATACTATGATAATGAAGCTTTTAATCTATGACAAATTATAAAAAACAATTTGCCTTTTTAATTTTTTTTGGGAAAAAAAGTCAACCATCGATGGTATTGATTTAGAACCTAAAAGTGAGAAAAGAAAGGAGTGACAGATGAAAAGAGCATTGTCCTTAACAAATATCATTGAAAGTAAGTATAATACTTCAAAAAGTTTTTGAATTATTTAAAAAATTTTAAATAAAATTTTATTATTTTATTATATTTAATTAATTATTGTTATTTAAATAATATTTCTCATGTCACGTAAAGTTGATATGGCATATTGACATATTAGTATAAAAGATAATTTTTGCATATTAATGTCTTATAATAACATGGTCAATAGTATTTTTCATCTTCTACATTAACGTCATGTGAATATAAAATAACAAATAATATTTTAATTGAGAATAATTAATCAATTGTTAATCATAAGAACCTATTTGATTCAAAATAAAAATATAAAAAATTGATTGAATATAATAAAAGAATTATAATTTAATTGAATTTTCTTACATTATTGAAGAGTTTTTTTTCAAATATTATACTTTAAAATAATATCGAATGATCTTACAAGTACAAATTTAACCTTCTTTCTCTATCTAACCAAACTAATCTCTTAATTTTTTTTGTTTGTTAGCAAAAAATTAGGGGTAAATAAATTGTTTAATGTTGTTAGCTTATGATGGTCATGTATTTGAAATTGTACTATAGTGTCAACAAGGAGTATGGATATGATTCCACCCATTATCATTTTTTTTTGGAAAGTTAATAAAATTTAAATCATTTTTTGATTTGTGCGTGTCATCTTTTAAGTAGGGATCACATGAATCTTCTATGTATAATTTTAATTTTATAGGATGCTCTCTAAGACATAAACTTAATATCATTTAAGTAGAGACAAATGAACATACCAATTAAATTAACTCATTGTTGATTATTTTTTACTTATCTTACTTTTTTTTTATAATTGAAGAAAAAGATATTCATACTCTATTTTTTTTTAAAAAAAAATTATGTACTAATTAATAAACTAAATATTCATATACTCGTTTGTTTTATTTGCTAAAATAGTACTTATAATTTTTACCAGTATTTTGCCAACAGATGTTTCCATAATTCTCACATCGGATCCTATAAAATCAACAAGATTTAATTGTACTGCAAGGTGGGTTTGCTACAAAGGTACGAAATAATAATAGTGTAACACAGCTCCGTGCATTCTTGGAACTGTGTCAGCGAGTCCGACAGGTTCAAATGCAGTCTCAGGCTTTTTTCAAGCCAAAGTTACCTTCGAAAGCGCCACTTTATACGTCAACAACTTTACTCTCCACCCAACCTTTGACACAAGCACAAGTTTCAGCCTTTTTGCCGCTAAAAACAAGTAAAAACCCCTCCGCAACTGGCCACTTGCTTTACTCTGTAGCGAGTCTCAACCATCCCCAGTACTCGTGAGATTTGTTGTTTATATGAACCTGTTTGAAATTTTATTGGGACAACGGCTACTTCTGTTTGCACAACTTTCCATGAAATTTTCAAAAAGGCTTGTCTTTAATTTGTATTCATATAAAATATTGGAGGAAACACATCTCTCTCTTCCTCTTTATCTCTCTCTCGTGCTTCAAATTATTATTAGTTTAATCATAGTAGTTCTTGACTATCTTCACCACTCACTTCCCACACTCACCTCTACCCTCTTTTATTGGCAAAATTTCATAGCTTCTTCTCTTTTTCCTCTGTTGTAACACTTCCCAGAAGCTTGAGCTAGAAGGAGAGTAGGAAAATGAGGGCGATGCTTTGGCTATTCTCTGCGATTTTTGCAGCTACCCTTTTGAGCTCCGGCTCTTTTGCTCTCACTCAAGATGGTAATAACTAAAAAACCCATCACTGTTTTGATTTTTTTTGTTGAAGTTTTTTTTTCGCTTTCTGCTGGCTGCTGGTGATGGGAAAGTGCTACATTTTAAGCTTGATGTTTTTTTTTTTAAATTTCTTTTAATATAAAATGAATTAACTTAGCTCAGCTGAATCAAGCTTGAGTTTTGGAAAGTTATTCTTTTGTTTTCTAATTTTTATTTTTATTTTTAATTTCAATCGCTTAAAAATGGAGTGGAGTTGAACTTTTAGTCTATTTGACCTGATTTGGTTTTGATGTTTCAAGGTCTAACATTGTTAGAGATCAAAAGCACATTGAATGACAGTAAAAACTTCCTTGGAAACTGGCTAGCTAGTGATGAGTCACCCTGCAGTTGGACTGGCATTTCTTGTTATCCTAATGATCAAAGAGTCCGTTCAATGTAAGCCACATCCTTTTTTTTTTTTTTGCTTTAGTCTTTTACTTGCTGTACTTTGTCTATTTTCTCTTAGCTCTTTTCAGTTTTATACTGATATTTTTGCTATGGGTTGGTTCCACAGAAACCTACCATACATGCAATTAGGAGGAACAATATCTCCCAGCATTGGCAAGCTAGACGGATTGCAAAGACTGTGAGTTTTCAATTTCTACACAGACAAGAATAATGTTAGAAATAGTGGGCTGATTCTGATTCTATATCTTCTTCTTTTCTTTTCCTTATTTTTTGGGGGTAATACAGGGCATTACATCAGAACAGTTTACATGGACTAATTCCTAACGAAATTACCAATTGTACTGAGTTGAGAGCCCTGTAAGCAAAAACAAGTTTACTTTGTGTGTGGCTATTTCCTGCTTTGGAAGTTGTCTTATTTCTTCTCTCATTTTCACATTGTTCCCTCTATCTGAGGCATTAAATTAGATGCAATTAAATTACATCTTGCAATTGATTGTTTGCGCAGTTACTTGAGAGCTAATTATCTACAAGGAGGCATACCATCAAATATTGGAAACCTTTCCTTTCTCACTATTCTGTAAGATCCCTCAATATGCTACTGCTTCTTTAGTCAGAAGGCATAGATGTGAACTCTTTAGCAATTTATTTATTTATTTTTTCGGATAAGTAAATTTGTTTAGCAATTAGTTTGATTTTTATGTGCTAATCCTTGTGATTGCCTGCTGGAAATTCATATTTTAGGGATTTATCAAGCAATTCGCTAAAGGGTGCTATACCTTCATCTATAGGCCGTCTTACAAGATTGCACTACCTGTAAGTTCAAGAAGAATTGTTGTTTGCAAATATTAATTTGAGTTGTTTTAGTTAATAATGCAATTAAAAACAAAGAAAATGAAGTTTCTTAACTGCCTGATGGTTGCTATTTGTGGCAGCAATTTGTCAACCAACTTTTTCTCTGGTGAAATCCCAGATATTGGAGTCCTGAGCACTTTTGGGAACAAGTCGTGAGTACTCTTCTCTTCAACATGACCAGCTTTTATGTCTATGCTTGCTATAATATGTGGATCAACATATTAGTGATAAGCTGCAATGCTTAATTTTTATATTTCTGTGAAAATATGTACCAAAAGGGTTTTACCTACTTTCTTCTAACTATAAGGCATCAGATTTGTTCAAATGATATTGATATATAGTTCATGGCTCAAAATTAATCAGAAAAAATCGTGTTGCATTCCAATTGCAAACGGCATTGACTGTACTTGCATGCATGTTATCTGTTGTGTGCTTATGGCATCTCTTCACAGTTTTACTTCAGCAAAACCTTTAGCCTTTTGCTAAAGTTTTGATACGATGCTAAGAATTTTTGCTCTCTTGCAGCATAAAAGCCATTTGGGCTTCTTTGTATTAGATAAATTTTGAAATGGTCCAATAAGTCAATAGGATGTCTTGAATCTAGGTTCTACCAAACATCTAACCTTGTTGGCTACACAAGGGAGCGAAAAGCTGCTGGAAATCATTTGGATTTCAAAATATTTTCACATTAATGTTAATGTAAGCAGTAACTAATCTGCTAAGTCATCAATACAGCTTGTTGATGCCTCACTTATGTTCTCAGGTTTATTGGCAATTTGGACCTATGTGGCCAACAAGTTCACAAGCCTTGTCGGACGTCACTGGGATTCCCAGCAGTCCTACCGCATGCTGAAAGTGATGAAGTAGCAGGCAAGTTTCGTTATTTTCTGTGGCTTTCATTGTGATATTTCTCAAAAGATTTATGCATGTAATGATAAGGTGTTATCCCTATTGATTTCTGCAGTCCCAACAAAGCGATCATCTCATTACATAAAAGGAGTGCTAATTGGTGCAATGTCCACAATGGCCCTTGTGCTTGTTATGCTCCTTGCGTTCCTCTGGATATGTCTACTATCAAAGAAGGAAAGGGCTGCTAAGAGATACACAGAAGTTAAAAAGCAAGTGCAGCAAGATATAAGTAAGCTGGTTTATTTATCCAAAGTTGGCAGTTATATAAAATCCTGTTGCCCTGCCCCTACCTGCCCAACCAACCCTTTTCTGTGTCAAATACTTGCTGCTAACTATTTTATTTTTTGCAGGTACAAAACTTATCACTTTTCATGGGGATCTGCCATATCCATCATGCGAGATTATTGAAAAGCTGGAATCCCTTGATGAAGAGGATGTTGTGGGGTCTGGGGGATTTGGAACTGTATACCGAATGGTCATGAATGATTGTGGAACATTTGCTGTTAAACGAATAGATCGGAGTCGTGAAGGATCTGATCAAGTCTTTGAGAGAGAGCTAGAGATCTTGGGCAGCATCAAACACATTAATTTAGTAAACCTGCGTGGTTACTGCAGGCTTCCAGCATCGAAGCTTCTTATATATGATTATCTTGCTATGGGCAGCTTGGATGACTTTCTGCATGGTATGCTGATGTTTAATATTATTTCTATTCTTACTACAAGCTATATCATGGAGAATTACAGGGGCATGAAAAATTTGAGGTGGCATTTTCATAGTTTGACATGATTTAATACTAGATGTTTCAATTTTTACCTTAGTAGGAAGCACCATTTTCAACTGTTATTAGACCATTTTGTATTTCTTCTGAATTTGCATTACTTGGGGACTTTTATATAATCTGACCATATTTCCAGTTTATTAATGCAGAATTGTGGCCCACAGAGAAGGAGGGGGGGGGGGGGGGGGGAGTCAGGGTTAACCATTTCTACTTTGTGAATTTGTTTGCATCATATTCTACCTGCCAATCATTCATTCATGACACTCCATCCCATCACATTAAAGTATGGCAAATCAAAACTTCTTGAATGCACCTAGATACGTAATATGCATTCTTTAAATGATACTGAAATGCTTACTGTTAATTGTGTTGTCTTGTATGTTATTTACATTTTCAGAACACAAAGAACAAGACAGGCCATTGAACTGGAGTGCTCGTTTAAAAATAGCCCTTGGTTCTGCTCGAGGATTAGCATACTTGCACCATGATTGTTGTCCAAAGATAGTTCATCGAGACATAAAATCCAGCAATATTCTTCTTGATGAAAACTTGGAGCCCCATGTATCTGACTTTGGTCTTGCCAAACTTTTGGTTGATGAGGATGCCCATGTTACTACTGTTGTTGCTGGCACTTTTGGCTATTTGGCTCCAGGTATATCTTGCTTTATTATGAACTGTCATCTAGAATGTTTCAGTTGCAATTGTTTTTGTTTGTTTCAGACTTCCTTTACATGCTTTCTTGCGGAAAAGTTTCACTACAGGATCTATAACTCTATATTGAGCTCTTATTACACATTTGTTTTGTTAGTTTTAGAGAGTTAGGTAGGGCAGCTACACTAAGGATTGGGAAACATTACTATCATACTTGTTTCAGGTTTCTGCATGATGGCATTATCTGACTCAGAACTCCTTCAATGATTATTTTTGTCCCAGCAACCTGATTCTCTATGAAGTGGAAAAAGAGATTTGGGTGATTAACAGATAAATGCACAATAGCATAGATGATCAGGATATTTTAAGTGTTTCCTTTAATAAAATATTTTAGACATTAGTGTGAGAGTAACTACCTGTCCTGCCAGTTAAACTGCCTGTTGCACATAACTGTTGCCTCTCGACATGAGTAATTTCACAAGACACTCACATGTAATCCTCACAAGTTTCACCAATTTGTGTGTAGGTTAATCCTCCCGACATGGGTAATTGCTGCTTGACATTTGTAACTCCAAACTACATGCCAACATGTATTCTGATAGGATGATAAAGCATTATTACTTCAAACTATTGATCATTATATTATCATCACTGTCATTTCTAGCAAATAGAAATTATTTTTGACTTGTAATTGCTTCTACTACGGAGCAGAATATCTACAAAGTGGGAGAGCCACTGAAAAGTCAGATGTCTATAGCTTTGGAGTTCTCTTGCTGGAGCTTGTAACTGGAAAAAGGCCAACTGATCCAACGTTTGTAAAGAGGGGCTTGAATGTTGTTGGCTGGGTAGGCCCCCCTAAGTCTTTTTCTCCTTTTATGACAGTTACTTAAGATAAAGGCCATTGAGTTTTTTGTTTGGTGGAAAACTAATTATTTCCATCTGTTTCAGAATATCTAGATATAATTTTCTGTTTTGCTCAAACGTGTACAGATGAACACTCTACTGAGAGAGAATAGATTGGAAGATGTAGTGGATAAAAAATGTACTGATGCTGACATGGAAACTGTAGAAGCAATTCTGGAAATAGCGGCAAAATGTACTGATGCAAATCCAGATCAACGGCCAACAATGAGCCAGGTACTTCAGTTGCTGGAACAAGAGGTCATGTCACCTTGCCCGAGTGATTTCTACGAGTCTCATTCAGATTATTGTTAAATGGACATTAGAAATTGAGTAACTTGGCTATTGCACATAAGATCTGCTGCCTATGCCTTTTTTCTCCAGAGTTTTGTGATTTTCTCCCACTCTGTGGGGCCTGTATATTATTGTCTAGCAATTGATGGATGTGCATGTTGTCTTGCACCCTTTCAACTTGAATGGTTTTGCTGTATTTCTTTTATAGTATAACGTAATTCCACGAGGTTATGAATCCCAGTTTGGTTGAAATCGGAGTTCTGAAAACAATATTGCTCGAGACAAAGGTACAAGTGGAACTTTATGATGAGCTTTAGCTATAGTAGCATATTTGCTTTTCATTTCACTGATAAAAAGAGACGTTATATGATTTCAAGGACAGGATTGATTGCCTAACCATCACTAATAACTCATGCTATAATGCCAGTCACTGTCTTCTTTCTTTCTTGTTATGAAATTGACAATGCATCTCCATGAGCTGCCTGGGCCATGACAACATCGTCTGGGGCTATCTGTAATTGTTGGCTTCTTTCTTGTCTAGGCGAAGACTTGGTTGTCATAGGACCAAGTAAACTTTGTAGCTGGAAAAGATATAGCTATAAACAAAGACGAGTCAAATCGATGAAAATAAAGAAGCACTATTGTTACATTCGGCTGATATGTATGTTTAGCTAGTTGCAGAAGAAGACAGAAACTTGAGGCCTAAAGAATTCCCTAATCCCTTACACCATAATTTGTTACAATGAAACTTCCAATTATATACAAGTCAAAAACCGCAGCATGCCCTTTGCTGCTATTGGACAAACTAAAAGAGACACACACACATTCAGAGAGATTTAATTAAATTTGCCACCTACAGGGCAGCATTGGATACTTTATATGCTGATCGTTCTCATGGTTTATAACATAAACTTATAAGTTGTAATTAAGGCAAATCTGCAGGAAGAATTTGAACCCTAAAATGCCAGACCGCGAACCATGCAACAAGAAGCTCGAAGGCAAGGTAGCCATAATCACTGGTGGTGCAAGCGGTATTGGTGAGGCCACCGCGCACCTCTTTGCTGACCATGGTGCACGTGCCATTGTGATCGCGGACATCCAAGATGAGAAGGGTGAAAAACTTGCTGCATCAATTGGCCAGAATCGTTGCGCCTGTACCTTCGTTCACTGCGATGTAACAAAGGAGCAAGATGTTGAATCCCTCGTCCAATCCACAATCCAACTGTATGGCAGGCTAGACATCATGTTTAGCAATGCAGGCGTTATGAGCAAATCCCAGCAAACAATCCTCGACTTGGACTTGTCATCCCACGAAAAGCTGTTTGCTATCAACGTAGGTGGGGTGGCAGCTAGTATCAAGCATGCAGGGCGGGCCATGGTGGAGGGGAATACAAAAGGAAGCATCATTTGTACAGCAAGTGTTGCTGCTAGAATTGGGAGTGCCAGGCATACAGATTATGTTATGTCGAAGAACGCGGTGTTAGCGTTGATGAGGTGCGCCAGTACTCAGTTGGGTGCGCATGGGATACGCGTTAACTGTGTTTCACCAGGTCCTGTGGCAACACCTTTGCTCTGTGAGGCTTTGCGGATGGGGGTGGAGGAGGTAGAAACGAGCTTTGCGAGGTCCTATTGCTTGAAAAATAATGGGGTTTTGAAGGTCAAACATGTGGCTGATGCTGTGCTGTTTCTTGCTTGTGAGGAGTCTCAGTTTATTACCGGCCATAACTTGGCTGTAGATGGTGGGTTTAGACTTTCCTAACTTAATTGTATGGAACAATTTTTCCTTTTTTTTTTTCAGAATAAATAAATAGACTATATTCAATTAGCCTTTCATGTACTTTGAAAAATAAAAATGTAAATATGCTTTACATAAGAACTGTAACTTGTTATAATTATGGAAATCCTCACTGTATCAAATTATCATCCCTAAATAATTCTTAACCGATACTTTATCAAGATAAGACATTGATATAAGCATAGGCACTAGCATATATTATGTTTTTTGTTTGTGAAATAAGCACTCAATTTTATAGATTGAATTATTGAGATTATTGAAACCCACATATGGATGCTTGTTATAAAAACAAGTTTATTGAATATGACCAATCATAAGAATTTTCATTTGGTACATCGTTTAGGTGTTTATAAAATTATTTGTAAATATCAATCATATAAATGATTCTTAAACTTAAGATCCTTAGGTTATTTTATGTGAAGATTTTATACTTTAATATTATCTTAGATAATCCTAGTCAAAGATGTATTGTAGCGTATATGTTAGATATAAAATGAACCACGTGAAGATAAATGAATGTTACATAAAAGAAAATATCGTTTTATGCGCTTCAAGGGTTTAAATGAAGAGGGGTTTTGGGTTTTGGCTTTCTGGTCTGTGGGTTTAAATGATAAATAAATGAAGAGACGAGGGGGTATGAGGGTTTAAATAGGGAGGTTACAACTACATTGTTTTGGCAAACAAGAAGGGTGAAGAATTGAGCCAGAGCAAGCTCAACAAGATCCACTTAAGCCCACTTAAAAGTTTAGCCCAACTTGCGGAGCAGGCTTAGGGGGACTCAAACCCATCAATTTAGTTCATTTGAGGTATATTTTTGGGTTAGCCTTGTTTTTATATACACTAGAGTGGTGCACCGCTTTGCGCGGGTATTGAATTTTTTATTAAAAATAATTTAAACTTATATAATATTACAAATAATAATAATAATAATTAAAGAGAAATAATTTGAAATTTAAAAATACTATAAATAATAGTTGCAATGATAATTTAAAGATAATTATTTTTAAAAAAATTTAAATATTTTCTCTTCTATTATTAAGCAAAATTTTTTATTTAAATAATTTTTTTTGAAAACATCTGATTTTTTGGATCTTAATATATGCTAATGTTGATATAATCATATTTTGGTAATTACATGATTCTAATAGTGAAATCAAATTCATATAGAGAAAATATAATATTTTAAAAGTAATTATTGATAAGCTACATAATTGATACAATAAAATTATTAAAATAAAATGAATATTTTTTGAAAGTCAAAATAAAATGAAAGTTAATTATACTTATTAAATTTTTTTTAGCTTTAATGATAAAATTTTCTAAATTAGCTTCAATTTTAATTACTACTTTATTATCTTATGCTTTTATAATTATTTAAAATTAATCCACCTTGTGATTCCTATCATGTCTCATTAAAAATTAAAAATTTGTTTCACGTCAAACTTGGATGAAATCTACAAATATCCACACAAAAATTTTACTTTTATATCATATTTTATAAAATATATATATTTCTTAATACATGGAAGCATTGTTAGCTTCAATTTCTTGTGAACCAAAACATCATCATTTAATGTGGGAAAAACCTTTTCTGAAGCTAAAGAGAAAAAATCCTCTGTTGACAATCCTAATGCAACCGACCCCACAAAAATCATCTCAAAATTCTTTTTTAATCAACTATTTTAAATTAACCACATGTCAATAGAAGAAGCCACAAATGTGGCCAAGTGTGGAAGCCCCTTTGAGGCTTCCTTTTACTTATGTTATAGATGTGATGGAGCATCCAATAAATTTAAGTATTCTAGAAAGGTATCATCATCTTTTTAGAAGTAGAAACCAAAGATGCCTCAAGTGAATCATTAGGATAGATCTTTATAAATATCTCATATCATTTGTGATGTGTTAGTGCAATAAGTTCAATGTGAATAATTTTAAAAGGGGGGTGAATTAGAATTTTTTTTTAAAATTTTGAAAATTCCTTTACAAAATAGAGCAAATAAGGTTCTCTTAAGCTAAATTTCCAATTTGAAAATGACCAAGACAATTTAATTCTTGTAAAGTAAGTGAAGTTGGAAATACTAATGAGATTGAAGAAGTAAGGAAGGAAAAAGGATCAACACAACAATTTTTATAGAGCTCAATACAATGCCTTTTGTGGATCAAACACAACCTTTCAATACAATACCTTTTTATGGTTAAAGCATAACCACTTTTCCTTTTATCTTGGTTAAGGTATAACTACTTAATTTTTACCTTTTCAATTGGCTAAGGTATAATCACTTAAGTGAATACAATAAGAAATAAAAATCCAGTTAGGATGCCTTTTAAAGGCTAAATAGTAAGTTAAGTACAATATTTGGTGAGAAGAAAGATAAGTAATAAAGTCTTTGTAAATAGTACAATAGAAGACTTAAACACAAGAAGAGAGGTATAAAGAGTATTGAGATGAATTCTTTTCTTAGAGTTGTGTTTCAAGTCTTGCAACCTTCATAAATGTTATGGGAGCTTGTAATTATAGTTGTTGAAGCTTTAAGGATAGTTAGGAGTGCATTAAATGTGAAAATAATCGTTTTTCTTTTCATTTTAGGTTTCAATGGTCACATTGTATCGATACACGTGTGCATGTATCGATATATTGCCTCTTTTATTTTTTAATTCCCATTATAATGTATCGACACATTCTGGCATGTATCGATAGTTTTGAACTTGGCTACTAGGGCTTGAACATTCTGTTGGAAATGTATCAATACATTTGCTAATGTATTGATACTTTTGAGGCAGTAAGTATTCTATTAAAAATGTATCGATATATTTGAGAAATGTATCGATACTTTTGAGACAGTAAGCATTCTGTTGAAAATGTACTGATACATTTGAGAAATGTATCGATACTTTTAAGGCAGTAAGCATTTTATTGCATTTCTATTGATATATTTGAGAATATATCGATACATTGAGTTTAGCTTTGCAAATTCTGACTTTTCAATACAATACCTTTTTATGGTTAAAGCATAACCACTTTTCCTTTTATCTTGGTTAAGGTATAACTACTTAATTTTTACCTTTTCAATTGGCTAAGGTATAATCACTTAAGTGAATACAATAAGAAATAAAAATCCAGTTAGGATGCCTTTTAAAGGCTAAATAGTAAGTTAAGTACAATATTTGGTGAGAAGAAAGATAAGTAATAAAGTCTTTGTAAATAGTACAATAGAAGACTTAAACACAAGAAGAGAGGTATAAAGAGTATTGAGATGAATTCTTTTCTTAGAGTTGTGTTTCAAGTCTTGCAACCTTCATAAATGTTATGGGAGCTTGTAATTATAGTTGTTGAAGCTTTAAGGATAGTTAGGAGTGCATTAAATGTGAAAATAATCGTTTTTCTTTTCATTTTAGGTTTCAATGGTCACATTGTATCGATACACGTGTGCATGTATAGATATATTGCCTCTTTTATTTTTTAATTCCCATTATAATGTATCGATACATTCTGGCATGTATCGATAGTTTTGAACTTGGCTGCTAGGGCTTGAACATTCTGTTGGAAATGTATCAGTACATTTGCTAATGTATTGATACTTTTGAGGCAGTAAGTATTCTATTAAAAATGTATCGATATATTTGAGAAATGTATCGATACTTTTGAGACAGTAAGCATTCTGTTGAAAATGTATTGATACATTTGAGAAATGTATCGATACTTTTAAGGCAGTAAGCATTTTATTGCATTTCTATTGATATATTTGAGAATATATCGATACATTGAGTTTAGCTTTGCAAATTCTGACTTTTCTCAAGAACATTTATCGACAGATTTCAATTTCTATCGATACTTGTCCAAATGTATCGATACATGAAGAACATGTATCAATAGATTTGGACTAGAATGCACTTTTCAAAGTCCTTTTTCATTGTTTTTGTTCTCAAACTCATTTAAAAGTGTTAGGGGATGCCTAGATTTGATATTCTAATACTTAAATGAAATTTTGATTATTTTTATTTGTCATTCCAAAACATGGGATCAATTTGAAAGCTATAAAGCTAACAATGTCCTTCTTTATGATATGACAAAACATGAGCAAAATATTATTCAAACTTTTGAAAACAGACTTTCTTGAATTTTAAAGGTTTGAAAGTTGTATGGAATTGTGCATCCTCCCCCTTAATCTATGCTTACCCTCAATTTAAAACCTTTTTAAGAATTCTAATTTTGAAAACGATTTGCCCGTTTTGACAAAAAATGTAATGTAAAATTTGCTCAGTTGGTGATCTTT
Source organism: Theobroma cacao (assembly GCF_000208745.1). NCBI lineage: Eukaryota > Viridiplantae > Streptophyta > Magnoliopsida > Malvales > Malvaceae > Theobroma > Theobroma cacao. The sequence continues at coordinate 17,107,726 of NC_030852.1, forward strand.
CAACACTTAGAGCACAATCTAAGATGTTGTTCATGTTATTCCTTACTCCTTGAGTATTCTAAAATGTCATTAATGAATACCACCACAAAACTGTCCAAATATGGTTTGAACACCCTGATTCATCATGTTTATAAAAGTTGCCAGGGCGTTTGTAAGTCCAAAAGACATAACCAAAAACTCATAATGTCCATACCTAGTACAAAGTGCAATGGCACCTTTTCTTGCCTAATCTTGAGTTAGTGGTAACCAGAATGAAAATAAATCTTGGAGAAACACAGTTCTCCTTACAATTTCTCAAATAAATCATTAATACTAGGAAGTGCATACTTATTCTTTATCGTTACCTTATTGAGTTGTTGGTAATCGATACATAAACTAAGTGATCCATCTTTCTTCCTCACAAACAATACTGGTGCATCACATGATGACACACTAGGGCGTATAAAACCCTTATCCAACAAATCTTCCAATTGATCCTTGAGTTCCTTAAGTTCTACCAGTGCCATCTTATATGGTGGAATGGATAACGGTCAGGTATCCTTCACCAAATCTATACAAACTCAACCTTTCTATTTAGAGGTAAGCTAGGTAGTTCTTTCGAAAACACATCGGGAAACTCCTTAACTATGGGCACATCGGCCACGCTTTTGGCCTCTACTTGAGTATCTCTAATAACCGTAAAAAATCCTTGGCATCCATGTTGCAACAATTTCCTCGCCGTCATGGCAAAAACCACATTGATTGGAACAATATTGCAATCACCTTGAATGCTAAAAGATGACTTGCTTGGGTAACAAATCTAACTAGCTTGTGATATCAATCCACACTGGCGAAATTTGGCGATAGCCAATCCATACCCAAAATCACATCAAAGTTCAACATATCGAGCAAAATCAAAGTTGCTTGTGTGTCCTTATCCCTTATTTGAACTACACAAGACTTATAGTCAAATTGGGTAACAAATTTATCCTTAAGCAGAGAAGTTACTACAAAACCAAATTCCATCAAAGTACGGTCAACCTCCAATTTATAGCAAAACATGGAGACATAAAGGAATGCGTAGATCCAGGATTAAATAGAATACGTGCTCCATAATCACATATAAGAAGGATACCTGAAACCACTACATTAGACATCTAAGCGTCCTAAGGTGTCAAAGCAAAAACTCTAGCTTGTCCCTTGCCAATTACTCCCTGGTGTACGAACTCATATGCTCTACCTCAAGAAGAGTTGCCAGCACCTTTACTTCTAGCTTTGGTGATTGATCGAATAGGTTGAGATGCAATAGGTGGTGACGGTAATGCAACTTAGGACGTAGGGTGTTAGCCCTCTTGAGACCGTGGTGCCATAGTGCAGTCCTTCTTCATGTGCCCAAGCAGTCCCCATTCATGACAAAGTCTTCTTGCTCGACGACACACCTTCCATTAACTTTTCCACAAGTGGGACAAAGTGAAGCTAACTGAGTATTAGACTTTGAGGCCTGCAACCTTGATGCATTACGTGCCCACTTGTCCTGTCAAGACCCTGAAGTGACTATGCTCCTATTGTTGATTTCTCAAACAAGTGTACATATCGTTAACAAGTAATATAATAATAAAGTAGAGTATCGTTCCCACAAAGAATTGTTTAATTCCTACTGTTAACTACTAAAATTATAACACCCTAATTTTATCCAAACAATTAAAATAAAAAAGAAAAATTAAAACTAATAAACTGAAACTAAAATTAAATAGTAAATAAAACTCATTTAACTACCAAACCTATGATTATGATGTCTCTCCATACTTTATCTGATTATTGTCTCTTTCTCTTAACTCAATTTAATGGATTAAGTTGCTAAACTAGAGTTATAAATGATTTACAAGTTTCTCATAAAAATACCTATTCCAATTAATTTACTATGTGTCTATAAAATTATATTGAAGAAAGATTCATTAAGTTCGTGCTTTATTTTTCCCTACGTATGGCTTATAGGTGTATGTCTACCCTATATGCAAATCAAACCACGTAATCAACTAAGTGCATTCAATCATACGCTATTCTATTCAAGGTCTACCTAAATCTTTTTCTTCAAGGTTTAACGTAAGTTTCCAATTCAATCTAACTGGTGATCAGACAACTAGAAGCATTAAGAACAGAATAAAATAGACAACTTAAATCCATCAAATATAAGTAAAAGAGAAGATAAATAAATCAGACTACATATTAAGCTCAATCATAATCTTAGATAAAAAGTTTAGTTCCCCATTAAGTCACACATCATCATTGAATAAAATATAAATATTAAAAACAAAATCAAGAGAATAAGAGAATAAAAAAGATAGAAAAACTCAAGAATTGTATTCTTGATCTCCAAATTTCCTTGAATTCTTCAAATTCTTCTTAGCTTCAATGACTCTGTGGCTTGACTCTCAATTTGGCGTTTCCTCTTTTTTTTTAAAGTCTTTCGAAAGGTTGTTTTTAGATGCTTTAAAGTTAGGCCAAGTTGGGTGAAAAAAGAAGTCAATTCCAATCAGGATTTCCTTATCAGACTATGTAGGTCACAGCTTTGCCCAATTAATTACCAGAAATCGTAATTGCTCTAAGACTGTTGCAATACATTAACTTTGACAAGATTTTTGACCACCTTCCAAGCTGAAATGGGTGAACTAGTAAACATGAAAGTTGTAGATTTTTCTCTTATCTTTCCATGGTCTAAGAATCGCTTTATTTGGAGCTCTTTAGAGAGAGTTATGGTCGAACTACCAAAACGTATGCAGTGTAAGTCTACACCTTAAAATTGCTCTCTTTCTTTCGTTAAAATTCTTCTTTCATCAAACACCTACAAAAGCACAAACAAATCAATAACAACCTATATTAACCATATTAACACCAAATTAACTATAAAATTAACTAAGATTAGATTGACTCACCTAAAATAACTAATTTAAAATAATTAAATAAACTTACTAATTTCTATGCATTATTACAAGAATTAAGCTAAATTACTATCAAAATTAAGTGCAAATAACTCTATATCATAGAGTTATCACACACCCAAACTTAATATTTTGCTAGTCCTCGAGTAAAACATAGAAAAGAAACTAACTTACAAAATTCAAATTCAGTTAATGAGAACTAAAATAAATATAGTTACTACTACTACTACTACTACTATTACTACCACTAGTAGTAGTAGAAATAAAGTGCACCAGCTTAATGATTCCATATAATTTCCTCTAAAGTATGTCTATGAATCATTAACCTAAGGAAAAATATAGGCATCATTTAAATTCATGTATCAATTCTAATGCAAACACATTTTCAAATAGATTTTCGTGTGTGTGTAAAGTCTTTTATCAAGAATATCATAATATCCGGATGAGTTTATGCCAACACAAACTTCAAATTAGTACTAGAACTCTATATGTTTACTTTTCATTTCTCTCTCCAATAATGTAGACTAATACAAAGCAAGGGATCAATAGGACTTTAGTAAGCTTTTAATGTATGGCTAGGGTTAAGGTAGGATACAAGATAATAATGTGGCTCAAATCACCCTAAACACATAATTATTCTAAGACTTATCTATAGAGCTCTATTCTTTTTCTCCAAGTACACCTTTTCTTCTAGATTTGAACTTTTTTTCATAATTTCACAATTTTACACCCCCAAACTTATTATCTTTGTATTGTAGGTAATTGGGTGACTTTTAATATTTTGAGCCTTTTTTTTTCCATCAACATCACCTTTCCACCTTTTTCAACATTTAACTTAATTTAAATTTCCTAAAACAATATACATGCTTAGGAGTGAGGGTTACAAAATTAAAAAATTAATTTTAAGGCTAAGCTCAATTATTCTGTAGTTCAACAAAGAAAAGGAAAATTAGGCTCAAAAGAGATATACTAGGGATAAAGATTTAATTAGGTAGGTTTTTAAGGCTCAAACAGTCCAAAGATGGCCTAAATCATGTCCCTAACTAAGTATTGCCTAAGATTTCGCTTGAAAAGAAAATCAAGCAAATTCTAGAATTCATGACATAATCTAAAATTTGTATCAATATAAACCTTCTCTAGATATTCAAAATAATTCAAAGTAAAAGATATAGTGTTCAAAATTGTGAAAATCACATCCTCACAATGATACTTAACAAAAGCATTTAGCATGAATCCAAACAAAAACCTTATTCACCAAAAGCTCAGAATTCAAGATAACTAATTATCATCATTGGATAGAGAAATCATAGAAACAAATTGGCACAACTTTTCTCTAGATTCCTAAAATTTAAACAAAAAATAAATTCATTTACCAACTAATTCTAAATTATTTATAAATTTGGATAAACATGCAAATAAAATTAAATCTAAAACTTCCACAGAATATTTATCACCAAAAAAATAAATTTACCCCTTTAAATTTAAACTAAATATTGTCCTCAATGTTCAAAAAAATAAAGGAAAGGTAAAGAATACTCCTCTGAGGATTGGATGAATCCAGTGAAGCTCTAATCTGCCTCTCCATCATCCTCATTGTCACCTGTAAGAAAATTTTTTTTACTGAAAAAAATAAATAGAGATCAATGAAAATAAATAAATAAATAAATAAAAATAACTAAAAAATAAGAGTTTCAAAAGCTTGGGTTGCCTCCCAAGAAGCACTTCTTTATAGTCAATAGCTTGACTTTGGTTAAAGTTTGAGTTTGCATGGAAAAAGCTTGAGGTGTGAAAGTAGCCTCCTCCTAAGATGAGGTTATTGTGCCTTTAACTCAAGATTTGATGCTTGCTTAACCCAAGGTGGTGGAATAGGCTAACTTTTATCCAGCTTCTCAAATTAAGTTCTTCTTGACTAATGCGCTTTTGCTATAACCTCCTTAGGTAACTCATCAACTGTATCCAAAAAAAGAATGTGAGGCACATATGGCTTGACTTGTGATGATGTAGATATTTCCTTTTCTTGCTTAATTTCTTCATATTGAACTTGATTACTAGAAGTATGTCCTTAATATACTTTATCTCCATGATCTTGAGGTCTATTATTGATGGCACTAGCTAGTTGGCCCACTTGTGTCTCAAGATTTCAGATTGATTCTGCTTGACTTTGAATGATGGCATTAGTCTTTGTCATGAAGGCATTAGTCTTTGTCATGAATTGCATGAACATATCCTCTATTGAAGGCTTTTTCTCGAGCATAAGAGCTCTAACTTATGACTGAAAATCATTATGAAAAATAGATTGTGATGAAAATGTAGGACCATGATCATTACTCCATGAAACATTTTCGTGATTCCATCCTAAGTTGTAATTGTTGGAGTATGACTTATTTTGCTGCCCATCGAAGCTTCCATCAAATTGCATTGATTCATAATAGGCTGGACAACAATCACTTAAATGCCTATCTCCATAAAGCTCACATGTCACAAAGGGACTTTGAAAAGTATTAACACCCCAAGTGTTAATTTTCTAAGACAAAGCATCTACTTTAGTGGCTAAAACACTGATTGCATCCAATGCATAATCACTAGCAACCCTCCTTGATGGGAGCCATGTGATTGAGAAGCTTTGTGTTGGCCCTAATGGCTTGTGGACGTTTCACGTCCAATGCTAACACTTTGTTGGCCCCGATGGCCTTCAGTCTTAGCCTTATTGGCCTTGTCTCGAGTCACCAACTCTCAGTGATCCTTCTCTTTATTCTCTATGCACAATCGACTACGGAGGCATAAGTACGAAATGCCTGTGATGCAACAGCCTTAAATAGTGGTTCTGTCAATCCATCCATAAATCGTATACTTCTTATATCTTCAATAGCTATAAAATGTGGTGTATACCAAGATAACTGTGTGAACCGAATGTCATACTCAGAAACTCTCATGCCAAGTGTTTACACCAATGCCTCAAACTCACGTGCCTTGGCGACTCCCACATTATTTAGCAAAAATCGACTTAAAAAGGCCATAATAAATTTCTCCTAAGTTAATGGGTCAGAGCTAGCTAGTCTACCTCTTCGTAAGGACTGATTCCACTGATAAGCCACATTCTCAAGCTTAAAACCACTTAACTGTTTTGATCATGCACTAGAACATCCCAAAGCAATGCAAAATTTCTCCATCTCATCCTAGAAAATTTAAGGGTCCTCTGTTGTATAAGAACTAGAAAATAAAGGTGATTTCATTTTAAAGAAATTTGATGGTGAAACCTCAATAGTCCTTTTAGCAAACTCTGACTGTTGTTGGTCATCTTGACCTTGAGATGTGCGTAGCACACACTGGTCGTCATCCCTCAACTCGCCTCTGAAGGTCATCCAAACGAGTAGCCATCATCTCCATGACCCTATTAACTCCTTGCAGATTAACTACCACATTTGCCAAGGTAGCCTCCTCAGTGAGCACTTTATCTCTAACCTCTTGAGATTGAGCATCAACGAGGTTCCTCCACAAGTGCCTCATTACTAGCCGCTACAGGTGGCTCATTACTAACAAATCTAGCAGTCCTAACCTACCTACCACACACCCTAATAATGGAAGTTTATGGTCTTACAAACACATCAACAAGAGCATCTTGCTTTATCATGCCCCTAGCTGTAACTCGTGCCCAAAGTGGCATCCTGACTTGAACAAGAACAAACACTAAACTCAATATGGTGAATAAAAAGGTAGATTTTAAACAAACAAGAAAATCCATGTAGTCTCCCATTCACAGGTTATGCTACAGTTCACAAACCTAAACAAGACACGATGCAAAAACCCAACTCTACTGACTCAAAACAAAATGCCTAAGACTTAGACAAACCTAAAGTTCTGATACTAATTTTGTCACGACCCAAACTAAAGGCCATGACTAGCGCAAAGGTATTGATCGAAGTTACCCTCTCAACGCATACAAGCCTAAATTAAACAATTCAAATCAAATACTCGAATTTATCTCATGGGACTCATCACCATGGAACTAAACATCAAACGTGCATGAACATATTAAATCACAAAGAGATAGGAGAGAAATGAGAAAATTTTGAGTTTTAGGGCTTTTAAGCCTGTTTTAGGCTGATTGGGCAATTTAGGACCAACTATAGAGGGTTTAAGGTCAATCCTGGACTAGAAGGTTTGTATTTCATCCATTTCACCTTCACAAGATCGACTATAAAGGGTTTATAGTAGCCTACTTTTTACTTCACAGAATTGACCTTCTATGCACTAGGGTCCACTTCTTAAGTCCAGATTGACAAAAATTATTCATTTTAAGGGCTAATCCCATTCTAAATCCCTTCCATAACCTCCAAAACTCTTAATTGTGAATTCTCAAAGATGAAATTAAGGTTTTTAAGTCAACAAAATTATTTTCCTAAGCTCACTAAGTTAACTAGCTAATTTATCCATGTCACAGAAACTACGAGTTTCACAAGTCAACAAGTGAAAATTATTTTGAAATCTTCGATTATCTTATTACTTTTTAAGTTGCATAATTTTGTCAAATTTAATCTTAATAAGAAAAAGAGGAGAAGAAGATAATGGAGTTGGAGAGATGTGAAAAAGGAGGAGAAGAAGAAAAGGATAGTTGAGAAAGAGTTGGAGAGATAAAAATAAAAAAGGTAAAATAGACTGACATCTTAATTTTTTACCATAATTACATGCAGGTCCTTTACTTTTCAAAATGAACACTTTGTCTCAAATTTGTAAACTATATTAATGCCTAAACGTGAAATATCTAAAATGTATTTTTTCTTTTTTCACTTTTCTCAAGCTGGTAGGCGGTGCTCCTTGGAGAGTGTCGATTGACGTCGCACGCAGGGTGGCTTGGCGACAAACGGTAAGAGAGATTTTTTTTTGAAAAAGAGAGGAAAAAATTAAAAATAAAAAATTATAATTTATATAGTTGTAATTTTTAAAACTAATGTAGGGTAAAATTATTTTAAAAATATTGTCACGTCATTAAACTAATGGAAATATTGACGGTTGACTAACGTCGGGATTTATGTGTCCAACGAAAGATATATTTTAGGACGTAGTGTTCATTTTTTTTTTTTTTAACATGAAAAAAGGAGATTCAAATCCTATTCTTTAAATAGAGAGATCACGTATCAACTAATAAACCAAATACTGGAGGTGTAAATATCAGTGTATTTTATCTAAACAAAAAACTTATATTTATATTTTACATATCTTTTTTAAAAAATTATTAATGTTTAATTTTAAATTTATTTTTTATAATGTAACATCATTTAATAATCTGATAGATTATAAGTGCATCAAATATAAACCATTATTATTATAATAAGAAGCAGAATATTCTAAACATCTTCCACGCAAAAAGATGGCTAGTGGCGTCATGCATCTTTTTTTTTTTTAATTTTTTTCAGTTTCTTACGGCGTTTGGCAGCACCCAGTTTACCATTAAAGTACGTTGTCAAACTTCAATTTCACAAGTGGGATAATCTTTTAGTTTTTAGTTTTGAACAGGAATCATCACATTTTCTGCATAACAACAATCACCATGACCAAACTACAGGGTGCTTAGACATTTTGCACTACTTTTTGGGCCTATAGTCAAATTCCTGAATAAGAAGTCCTTTACTGATGTTGATTTTCAAGTTGCTAAATGGACCCCCAGGAGGCCTCAAGGATGCTATTTGTGGCTTTGTGCGTGTATCCATGGAATTTAAAATGGCTTAGACAGCAAGTTGCTTAATATTCCCTTTGAATTATCTCCAGATATCTTCTTGGGTTCTGGAACACTTGAAAGAATTTTGTTCTTGAACGATTTCCCATTTTAATTTCCTTTTCCCTGTCTACTAAATCAATGAACTTGACAATTTTAATCTTATATTGATTTTGATAAATATTAATGACCAGAACATGATTTTTCAAAAGCAGATAGAACACAAATATTTTTAAAATTTTAAACAACCAAATAAATCATTTATCTTTTTTTCCAAATCAATAAACTTTTGATGAGTTATAATTACATGTTCGAGTGAAACAATGACTACTAATTTAATTCATAATTTGTAAAATGTAAAATTCACTTCTAAGGAAATAATTCAATAGTTAGACCTTGAAATTTGACCATTTTAAAAAAAAAAAGAACTTGAAATTTGATCTTAAAAATTTAAAATTCGAATTTTAAAATGGGTGAGTTGAGAAAGGTTTAGCTCTCGAGCATTGTTGTAGCTGAGAATCTCATTAAGCAAAAGGCACATATATATATATATATATATATATAAAAGAGTCCAATGAAAAACAAGGGCCAAAAGAAAAAGGCTAGTGAATATGGTGGATACCCTTATCCAATGAATGCCCTTTGGAACCCTCCAAAAGCCCACGTTTCAGCTCCAATTTTCAACTGTCAGCAAGTTGTCTTTCTATCCTACATTATACCGCATCACATATTCAATTGTTTCTTCCATGTTCCTTTTCCAACTGTTTGTAATAAAGCAATCTCATCATAGCCATCAGAATAAAGTGGAGAGTAGGGAAAACGGTGGGTTTGGTGACGGTGGTGGGGTGTAAACTACTAAGAAATGGTTACCCAATTGAGAGCTCATTACTATTACCATCAAAGCAATGCCATGGCAGCAACAAGTTTGACATCATCACCATCAATATCTTTGAATTCGTTTTCTCCATTGTTGTTCAAGGGATGTAGTTTCATTGGAAACAAGAAGATTGCGTCGGAGAGATCTCTTGGTACAACGAGCATAAGAAGAAAGCAAGGAAGAGAATATGGGGTAGTGGTTGCATCAAGCAGCAACGTGGCTGCGCCTCTCTGGGATTCCTGGAAACCTGAGAAGACTTCTTCTGCTGCTTCACTCAGCGACATCCTTTGGCCTTCTGCAGGTTAGTAAACTCAAACTGACTGCAAATGTAAAAGAAAGAAGAGAATTTTCAGTTTAGTGATAAAACGAAGTCAAAACTTTGATAAGAAAAACATTTCTTGTGAAAATCCCACGGCTTGCAGCATCATATTGCCAACAAACTGAGATGTTGATAAAGTTTCCTGCCGATAAAGGGAGTTTAATTCAAAGTGTCGTAATGGTTTGAAATATTTGATCAACAGGGGCGTTTGCGGCAATGGCGATATTGGGAAAAATGGATCAAATTTTAGCACCGAAAGGGATTTCAATGACAATTGCACCTCTAGGGGCTGTGTGTGCCGTCCTGTTTGCCACTCCCTCCTCTCCAGCTGCTCGGGTATTTCATTCATGTTTGTCTTTTGGACTAGTGGTTTAACCTTTTTTTAGCATTGAATTTGGGGTCGTTGCCAGCCTCTTAATAAACACTTGGTACCGGTTCATTGAAACGTGACACTCATGTAATTTAATTCAACATCAATAAATTGGTTTAAGGGTCACATGGTAATACAAGTGGCTCATTGACTATCACTGTTTCTTGGAAGTTGATTGGGGGGAGAGGGGGGGGGGTGGGGTGTGTGTTTGTATTTTCTAGTGGACTCTTTAAATTTTGTTTTATCATCCTGCTAAATGTGGTCAATGATTATTGGGAGAAAAACCAACTAAATCGTACTTGCAAGACCAAAGTCTTTTCTAGTGGAGAAAATTCGCTTAATGCACTAAATAGTTTAACTAATGTATAACAACTTGATAGTAAATACATAGCATTTGACCCATGTGGCAAGTTGTAGGCTTGTGGCACAGAATGTAAGAACATTTACATCCAAAATTTTCATTTATAACCCTTGTATTAGAATTAGAATATCAGCCCAGGGAAACTAGGCTGGCAATACATGCAGTGGCACCTAAGATAAAGATCCTAAAAGTTGTTACTAATTACTGTACAATTGGGTTCAATTTAGCTGTTTGGCAGAGCCAGGCTTCCGATAGAAATTATTTATTTATGGTTGTCTGTTTCTGTGTTCTAACAACAAACATTTTAGTTTTATCGATAAACAACAATTATTGTTAATTAGTTCATAGTTATAATGCTGCTGATTCCACTGCTGCCACAATGAGTACTTAACCACCCTTACAACTAAGTGATTTTGAATTTCAACTACTGAATCCTTCCATTCTCTGCAGATGAAAAATTTCCCTTTATAAGAAACTATAACTCGATTGATTAAAGGATCATGTTGTTAACATGATTTAGAAAGTTAAGCTAGACTTCTGCATTTGTTGATCACTGGAATTTCATGATGGCTGGTCGGTCTTTGAATTGGGTTCCCTACTTCTGTTGTCCAAAGGATTTAGAAAGTAGAATCGAAAAAGCTAGTAACAAATATCCATCATTTTGGCGACTTCTGGAAGACTAGCTGTTTCACATACCTTGTGAGGTTAGAATCTTTCTTTGTTCAACTTTCACAGACCATACCCTTTTGCTAACAAAACCACAACCTGATCCTCTATTTGGAAATCTCTTTCTTTTTCCCCACCCTTGAGTGCCATTGTCAATATGTGTTGTCCTGCTATTAATGTAATTATGTTTTGTTTAAATTAACAATTTCCCTAAGTCATGGAAAACCTCTATGATACTTGCAGAAGTACAATATGTTCATGGCTCAGATCGGTTGTGCAGCAATCGGTGTTCTGGCATTCTCTATATTTGGGCCTGGCTGGCTTGCTAGAAGTGCTGCCCTTGCTGCGTCCGTAGCTTTTATGATCTATACACGTTCCACTCATGCACCAGGTAGTACTCATTGGTTGCTTTCTCCTCAATCTTTAACTTTAAATTCTATCATGACAATCTATTTGCATAGCTGATTCTGATTCCCAAACTCTATGAGCATTAACGCAGCTGCAAGTTTGCCAATTCTGTTCATTGACGGAGTTAAGTTGCACCACTTGAATTTTTGGTATGCTTTTTTTCCTGGTGCTGCCGGATGTATCATCCTTTCTTTGATCGTAAGTTCCTCTTCTTTTAGAACCCTTGAACTCCATTTGATCATAATACAGACGTTTCTTTTGTTTTCTTTTTTTCTGAAAGGTCCTACTGAATTTAGAATTTTCAAACAATGAACATAACCTGCGTTCAAAATTTCCAGGTTTTCCTATACATCCTATATATCTTGAGCCTTCTTGGTACTTTGGAGTTGAGATACGATCTCATGATACTTGTAAACTACCCATATCCCCTCCCCATCCCTTCAATAAGAGTACTGTTGACTTATGAATTCAATCCCTAAACTTCAAACCACTTAGAAAAATAACCTTCTCGGCGACTTGCCATTGATTACTGAACTTTAAGAAGATTACCATTCTATAGACAATTTTAGCCTTTGTGAAATTCCCTGTAGTGATGTGCTCTGTGTTGTCTGTGACCTGCTGCAGCAAGAAGTGGTTTGTTACTTGAAGGACAATTTCAAATTTTGATCTCTGAAGAACTGCGTCACAAGCAAGCTCACAGAATTGTATGCCCTCAATTCCATACCATTTTCACACTGCATATTGAAAGGTAACCTGGCAGCTTGTCAGCATTGTTTATATGCTTCTTCCAAAAGTTCAAAAAAGAAAAGAAGAAAGGCTTGGCCTGGCACCACATGCAACTTACAATTCTATCTGCTTTTACAATGATTGCAATGTATGTTAGCAGGAAAGCCGAGATTCTGATCATAAGTGTGTTTTCTCCCAGAAAATCACGAAATACAGGAAACCATACCATGAGAAGAATTGTTATTCTTTATGTTCCTCCTTCAAATGTTTACCAGTTTCTCTAAATTTCTAATGACAAATGAGCTACCCTTTCGCAAAACTAGCTGACCATGGATTTGCTTACTGTATCATCTGGTGGGAAATTGTTTGGAATGACTTGGTTGACAACTTGACAGCCACTGGGAAGCAACAACAATGCATTCCACGATTAATTCTTCACCCTGTTTGTCTTTCAGGAAATGATTTGACCCCCATATGAGAATTTATGTTTTTTTCTTTTTGTGTATATCTATCTATAATGCTTAGTGGAAATTTGTTTAATGGGGGTCTCGAGTAATAAAAACCTGACGTCAACAGGCACACAAGTTCTGAAGAAAAGAAGGGTTCAAGAAGGCAAATGCCAATCAATCATGTATGCTCAAAGAAGTATGAAGCTTTTGAGTTTCATGGCACATTTCATTATCAGACACAAGTATTACAATATCAAGAGACTGATTTCTGAAACTGTTGACTTCCATTAAACAATTGCCTAACCATTTAACACCGAACATGTGAAAACTTTATCAATTATGAGGAGATGGGGGGTCCTATTCTCCATGTGATTGGATAGGAGGTGGCAAACTTTGAAGTTTCAAACAAGTCCACAATTCGCACACTTGGAATCTCAAAATTAATGCGCATATCTTTCACATGGGAGTTAATAGATTACAGCTAGAAGATCAACAGCTGGTTCCTTTTGTTTTTTTTTTTAATTTGGAGCAATGAGTAATTGCCAAATTAAAAGTCAAGGTTCGATTGCATAAAAGATATAGGGTTAGTGACTAAACATGGATCTTGTGGTAAAAACTTTTTATAATATGATTAGACAACACTAATCCCCCGACCAAACCAAGTAGCAACCCAAGGTAGAGTTAATCATTATGCCAATTCAATCAAATAACAAAGGACCCACCAACCAACCCAAAAATAAACAAAAGCACCGATGCCTGGTGTGAAGGATTGCGAATGACTTATCAAAACTTCCTTATCGACCTTGAAGCTGCTTTTGAAAGATAATCATAAACTTAAAAGATCAAATTTGGGCCTTGAATTGTGAGCAGCTCTGATACCAGCATAGAAGTAACTGCGCTGGAAACGCGAGAAACTGTAATCGAGTAATCCGTAGTACTAACCGTAAGTCGAAGTATTTCAATTAATTTCTGACTTTCAAACATGTTACTAGTTAAGTAAATAAAAATTTTCATTTATCAAAAGCTCAAAAAAGAAAAGGAGGAAACATTTGTCCATTTGATGATATGAGCAGGAATTGTGGGGTCATGTTGTTGAATTGTAATGTTAGATTTGAAGGAATCCCTCGGAAAAGGTTCAGCCAAAAAGAATAGCAATGGCAAACTCATTAAGATGCTAAATCCAAAAGCCAGTGGTCCATGCAACATTGGCCTCTCCATCTGATTAAGACCAGATATACTTAATTGGAAAGTTGAGCCCTTTTTTGCTCTGCCAAAACATCCAATAGGTAATTAATTATATATATATATTTGATTCGATTTAATTTACTTTCATAAAAGTATATGCTACTGTTACTATAACATTGGTTGTAAGATGAGTTGTTCTCAATAGGCATAAAGGTAGGCAAATGATCTCGGTACCCATGTTATGCTTAGTAATCTGATTTTTCTTTTCTTGAATTAAAAACAAAAAAGGTAAAATGTACAGTTTGCATATAAAACCAAGATATATTTTTATAAAATTATACACAAAATGTGTAATTTTTTTTAGATGACAAAAGATATGATTCTATTTGATATAAACTAGTTATGTTATAAGTGATGTTAAATTTTAATTATTTATACATTTCAAATAATTATAATATTTATTTTTTTTACTTGTATTTTATTGTAATTTCTTAAAAACAAAAAACAAGTTAGGAAAGAGCCAATCAAAAGAAACCGTCAATTCAACCATTTTTACTAGTTTCATCTTAAGCTCATTTGACGGTGATTTCATGAAGTCATAACACGAAATAAGATGAACTCAAATTATTGTAGACAAAATCATTAGGCATCATACATCAAACATTTATTGAATCATTTCAAAATTTTTTAATAAATTTTTATTTTCTATCATATATAATTAAATTTTTATATTTTTATTTTAAATCAAACAAACTTTTGTTATTAATAATTAATTAATTATCATTAGTTAAAATAATATTTTCTTAATGTTACAAGATCATGAAATGTTATAGTAAATGTTGATATGATATAATGACGATTATATAACATTGTAATTTTCACGTCAACACCACATTAGTGTCACATGAGCATAAAATAACAATTGTCATTTTGATCAAAAAAAATTAATCTATTGTTAGTCATAAATACTTATCAAACTCAAAATAAAAATATAAAATTTGATTGAAGAGAATAAAAATAATAATAATTTATTTAAATTTCATTCAATAATTAAAAACTTTTTAAAACATTATACCCTATTATTATTATTATCATCTATGATTACTTTTAATCCTGAAATTAATTTTTAATTCATAAATCCTCTCTACAAAATTATTATCTACCAACCAACCATAGCTTTTAATTCTTGAATAAATAGTACATTGGAGTTTTATAAGTAATTCCAAAAAAAAATCTTCAAGGAAAAGAAGGGAAAATCATTTTCTTAATGAAAAAAAAATTGTAACGTGAAGGAATAGAAAGTCTAGAATAAATACATATAGGCCCAGAATCCAAATCAGGAAAGCTCACGGTCACAGACATCAGCAGCTGATAGGCACGTGCGATGTGGGGCCCATAGATAACTACTGTAACCGTGTGACATCAGCAGGGCAGAAAACATGGAGAGATCTGTGCTGTGTCTCTGTCATGGACGCTTCTCCCCTGGTAGCCTGGGCCCCACTCTCCCGTGCTAATGCTTATCTGTATCTCTCTCTCCCCATTACAAGAGAACAAAAACTTTTTGTTTTTACAAAAAGAAAGAAATGGAAATTAAAAATAAAAAAAACTACACCTTCCTATTTGTTAATATCTGTGGTGGGACCCATTTGTTTTTGACCTGATCATCAGCCAATAAAAATAACAGATCAGGTGCCACGTAGCCGGAAAACGTCCACGTCGGGGTGGGGCCCGGAACAGTGGAGATTCCGTCGAGGGGTTTGTTTGGGTTGGCTTTGGTGGACGCTGTCTTTGGACTTGGACGGCGATGCTTTGCTTGCTGGTTATGTTTTTCGAGGGGTTGGAATGGGAACGTTTCATCAGGACCGTAAACGTGGGTGGCATCGGTTGAAGCCCCACCGATATGGGTTTAGGATGGTCGGCAGGAAATCTTTGGAAAAAGACAAAAAGCCCCTCATGCTTCGAGAAACATGGACACCTGGACTGGAAATCATTGGCTCTCACCGTAATTGCCGTAAAGGGTAAGTCACAAGGAGAGGCAAGAAAATATCAGCTCTACTATAGTCCATAACTTCACCCTTTTATATTAGATTGTTCATTCATTGGCTTTGCATACACCTCACCCCACGCCTACCCTCCCATGACCTTTTGAATTGTTCAGAGCATGAACTTATCACACTGCATTTGATCTCCGATGACGTCTTTACAAGTTTTAAAACTAACAGCAAAGACCATGATAAGCTATAAATAAGTTGCTTCAGTAGCGTTGAAACCCTATTCACCTTGTCATTATCATCAACCACGTCATGCACATGTTTGCCTATACCATGCTTTAAGAGCAAGTCATATTAAATTACTTGTCTATGGGGACTTATTTTCTTCCCACACATCATATAAACGTTGAAAACATATATATTTGAACTTATTTAATTCGTAATTTTGCGGGAAAAAAAAAAGAAAAAGAAAGTTAAACTGAAATGTCACTTTCGACGGAAGATGAAAGAAAGAAGAAACAAATTTGGCCCTGTGTAGCTCAACTATTGAGTAGAAGAAAATATATATATATATATATAATTGAATAAAACGATTCCGAAGTTAATTTGCTATATAATATATGGTTTCTTGTTGGTGATATATATAGAATGCCAATATGACTTCACCAGACCAATTTGTTGGCATTCTGATCGTGGCTACGTCATTCTTTCATGGACTAAATTTTCCTTGCATCCATGGGAATCCTATATCTTAATCGACTAGGAAAGTATACTGCTTCACTTTTACCATGTAGGGTTGAAAACTAGAGCTCGCCAATTGTGAGCAATATTTTTAGTAAAGGGTTTCAGAAGATGTGTTCAAACATGAAAATTAAAGAGTATAGACCTTCAAGGAAGAAAACACAGCGAATGTAGGTTAACACCTTTAAAGAAAAGAAAATAAAATAAATAAAATATAACCTTTCTTTGTATACTACAAAATTTTAAATTCGATAAATTTTATACGAAAAGAGTCAAAACATTATTACAAGTTAATTAGTGGGAACCAACTATGCTATTAGCCTGCATTTCTACTTATTGCAATTGCATAATTAACTTATACCATTATTTTAGGTGATGTCGACGATTACCTTGCATTTTTTTTCTTAGGTTTTTGACTATTTTAAACCAACACCAAGGAGCTTTATTAAAGTGGGTGGGTACAATCTCAAATTATTAGTCAATAATAAACAGTGTCATGTATTATACATTGTCTTTTCAGAGCTTGCTTGAACAAATGTAAGCTTGAATGAGTTTGCCTTCATATGGCTAAGATCAAAGTCTCCCAAAGGATAAGTGAAAAAAAATCAGCATCAATATGAACCATCCATTTTGATATGAGGTTACCTTCCAATTTTGATTAATGGGGCCACTAAGAAAATGTTGATTGGGAGATATAATCTTTAATCATTAATTTCATTTTTATAGGCATTTCTCTATGATAATTTCATCACCAAAACTACCCCTTCTATGATTCCTCTTCTTTGAATTTACTTATTTTCTTTAAGAAGTAAGTCTTACTATTTCATACATATGCTTTCTTCGATTGTCCTACCTATCCTACGTTAGCTTGAGGATGCATTTCTTGAAGGAGGAATGTGGCTCTCAGGTAATGTCTAGCGTACATCAGACTGTTGAGAGATTCTGAATTGAGCATGTTTGAATTAGTCTCATTTTGATCATTTCTATTACACTTGAAAAGATAGTTTTGTTAATGTGGTTTCAGGGCAAAAAAACAAGCTACATTTCATTTTTTGCAGATTTATCTGGCAGAAGAACAGTGAATCTAAACATCACAAACCAACAAATTGAATATAAAATGCAAAGCCAATTATGAAATTTTATGTGGTAGTTTTAACCTTTCACATGGAGTGCTTCCTCAATAGTTCATCCAATAATGCAAAATAAATAAAATTCCCAAAACTCCCTTTGCGAAGCCAATCCCAAGGCTAAAATCATTGAAATGTCGACCGCAAGTAAAGCAACAAACTGTTCTGCAACATTAAGGCACCTCATCATGAAAGCAACTCAAACTGTAGAGGAAGAATTGATACAAGAAATATTATGTCATCAAAGCATCTTGTAATGCAGATAATGCATTCATAGGCATTTTAACATACGGAAGACAACTCGTTAAGGTTTCAATAAGATAATGAAAATTCAAAACCAACTGTTCATTTTGATCTTAGCTCTTTGAATTGTGGTTTCCAAATGATCATATGCCACAGCAGAAAAATGACAGAATGGGATGTATTCTTAACAAAGGTTCTGGTGAGAGACTTTACGCCGATAATCCCCACCCAGCATCAGGTCTGCATTCTCTCACAGTTTAAAGCATTAAATGAAATTGCAACCAAAACAATGGATTATGGTAGCATTTCCAACAACCCTTCTCAGACAGATGTTATTTAATTACATTCCGGGTGAAGTAAAGCAAAACCTTTCATTGAACTCTAAGAACCCCATCAAAAACAAGATTACAGAGAGGGGCAGAAAAACACCACCAATTTTTCCAACTACAACCAAAACCCACCGCCAATACACATTTGGATTGGGGTGCCATTGATTGGTTTTTTATTGCTTATTTATAGTTTACTACTACAAGAAAGATCATATATATACCAGAACTGGATTATAGATATAACTCAGTAAGCCCAAGACCAAAAGGCATGATCTTCAACAGGGAATCCAAAATTACACGAACTTGCAGGCGGGTCGGAGTACTCGTCATCTTCAAGTTTTGGGAAGATATATGAAGGGGGATGTAACAGGCCCTTGCTCAAGTTATCTTCCTCGTCTTGTGATAGATCAGACTGGTCTGGCTCGAAAGGATAAGATGAATCAGCAGCCTCCAAGAGTGAAGAATGAACCCCATCAGTGTAATGTGGGCTGTCTGAATCAAATATATCACTTTTGGCGGAACTGATATCTTCCTGTTTACAGGCCACAACTGAAACCTTAGACTCTTCACCCTCGGAAGCCGTTTCAGCAACAACAAGCTTTTGCGGTGGTTCTTGTGACAATTTGTTTACATCAGACAATTCTGAGTTCCCCTTCTCTTTCTCTTTCACAAGCAACTTATCTGTGAGCTGAAGAACCTGGAAAAGAAAAACGAAAAATAAACAGAGCAAAATTCATTAGAAAGGAATTTATCAGCTTTGATGAAGAAAACAGAGATTTCGAGACATCGGTTTTATTTTTTATGTGCAAAAATTTCAAGGTAACAACAGTTCGTCCATCAAAGATTAACATCAAGGAGGGCTCAAGATCACTTAAATGTCGAAATTAAACAACCTTAAACATTGAACGTGTAGAATTGTATCGAGGTCAAAGGGACAAAGCTAATTACCTCTTCTTTCAGTTTATCTTTCTCCTTGAGGAGATTATCATAGTCAGCCTTGAGGCTGTTATAGCTGGCTTGCAACGCTTCATAGTCTTTCTCCAGCTGCTTTGTCTTCCACCGAGCCCGGCGGTTTTGGAACCATATCGCAATTTGCCGGGGCTGCAAGCCAAGGTCTTTAGCCAGCTGAACTTTCCTTTCAGGTTCAAGCTTGTTCTCGACCTCGAAACTTTTTTCTAGAAACTGGACTTGGTCAACACTGAGCCGTCTCTTCTTTTCAGGTTGATGAAAATACTCATCTAAATCCTCATCTCCATTCTCTTCTTGATCAAACGTCCTAAAAAATGATCTGTTTGCAATGTTTGCTCGATGAACATCTTCAAAGCTCACCATCGACCTTCTACCTGAAACTGAAGGAAGTCGCATCAAAAGTTAGAAATCCTTCAATGTCTTTTCAGCTACATTGATTAGTCAGTGGCCAATTGACAACTTGCATAATTTTTCTTCTATTATTTTCAATCAAAGTTGCAAAATTTGTCACATAAAATTTTAAAAAGAAACCCAGAGTGATAAAAGGATGGAGAGAATACCAAGAAAAGAAGATGGAGAAGATCCTGGAATGAAAAGGGGATCAAGAGGCTCAGAAGAGGATGGAACCCTTTGACTTTGAAGCAAAACAGAGAGGTTATTAGAACCACCAGCACTACTAGTATTACTAGGATAGACCCTCCCACCCGCCATGAAATTTTCAAGCTAAAGGATCAATCTTGTTTGCTCAAGATATCATCTTCAACATCATCAGACGATTAAAAAAAAAAAAGCCACCCAGGTTTTTGGTTTCTTCGTTTTAAAGAATACAAAATTCTTTACTTCTTAAGGCTTGTGGCGAAAGAAGCTGGTGATGATGATCTCTGTGATATGGGATGTGTGGGAACAGCGGCAGCTCACACCCATCACTCAGAAGAAGTAAAAATTTTCTTGAGCTTTGGCAGAGCAAAGTGAAAGGTGGCTGAGGAGCAACGGGAGGAGGAAGAAGCAATGGACAAACAGGCAAAGAGAAAGAAACGGAAAGATTCTTTTTCTTGAGGTGTTGAGCTTGATGGGTTTATATGAAGTCCGGCATATGCAGTTTCTTTGGGTATGGTGTGCTTGGAGTTACTTTGATGCCCTTGCTTTCGCTTTGTTGATAGATTTTTTTTTT
>NC_030852.1:17128303-17135340 GCF_000208745.1 Theobroma cacao
TGGGAGTGGTGTGGTTCTTTTTCCTTCTTTTCAGTTTTTTTATTTTTCTTTACCTTTATTGCTTTACTTTGCAAGCAAAAAAAAAAAAAACCCCACAATTAACTTGGTCTGAATCAAGTGAGTTGAATGAGAAGTATTCTACTATTCATTCATTTCATTCCTAAGTTACTTGCGAGGGCTTAGGCAGGGGGCACAAAGCCAACTCGAAACTCTGAGTCTTGAAGAGTAACTCAAGTCATACATTTGATGTTAAAATACTAAAATTAATTCCAAACTATGAAATTAATCTTCACACTCAACGAACAAAAAAAGGAGAGAGAGAAAGATGGTTGATAGGATATGTTTATTTGGCGACATTGTATAGGAGATAATTAAGCTACTAATTGCAGTAACTTGAAACTGCATAACAAAGAGCGGTCCATTTTCCATTTTATCGGAACTACATTCAAAAAAGTAGTCTTGCTAATCAAAGATGCCTGTACTGTACAAGGGTATAGTTAAAGCCAGTTGTGGTGCGATGATTTTGGGTTGTGCTCCTTAGGGCCTTTGTTTGATTGTGTAAGGAAGTAGGGTTTGTTGATTTTATGATTATTTGATTAGATACGATCCGACTAGGCAGTTGTTTTTTCTTTCTCATACGCACATAAGAGCAGCAGGAGGTTGCTTTGCCCACCACCGTTTTACAGTAAAGTTTGTCAGTAATCCATGCAATAAAATTATTACTTATGCCTTTAAAAAGCAAAAAAAAGAAAAAAAGAAAAAGAGACAGATGCATGTAACAAATCAATCATCAATTCTCTGCACTGTGTTCATACTCAAGCAGATAAAGAGCACCAATCTATGACTTATATCACACATTGGAACATTCCTAATCATTATGTATGAAAACATTTTTTTGATACAAAAATGTAGTTACAATAAACAAAAACACAGTTAAAACCTTATATCAAAATGCCAAAAAATTAGTTGCTTTTAATAATTAACAATTTTTTAAGAGGTACATGAAAATGATAAGTTTGTGAGATTTTTCACATGTTTCAAATGAAAGTAAGATGATCAATAAATGCATGGAAAGCTACTAATTATGGCATACACATGCGCGTGCATGTTTTCAAGGAGTATCAAGACAAAGAATAATTAATTCAACAAATCTTTGACAGTTATACCAAGATCGTTTTTGACAGTTATGTGAAGATCATTTTTAAGGAGAATAAATTTGAATTTTTAAACTAAATCGGTCGCATGTCTTGAATCTTGGTTTCAACACAATTTCTTTTTTCAAATTAAATCCTTTTTTAATAAATAAGTTGTTTATAATTTAGCACTTGAAATTCATAAGATTTGTCAATATCATGTGTGTATTTGTATAGATGAGAGAGAGAAAGATAAGGATTGCGATGCCACAAGTATAAACCTTCTATAACCCTTATTAATTAGTAAGAGTCATTTGATGCTAGTGTAAAGCCCTTGAAACTAAAACTGCTTTGGTAGTAAAGCAAAATGCTTAGAATGAATAAATTCTTTACACCCAAGGCCATCACTTTTTCTTTGTAAAGTAGTACACATTATTCTTACTTTGCTACAATAGTATCTCCTAGTTTAGAATGCCACCAAAACTTAAGAACAGCAACTTGACATTACTTTTTCTATTTTTCAAGTTTGAAACAACACATGGAATTCATATGTAAATATAGGAAAAGCAATAGGGATTGATTAGAATCTTAGTCTAATTAGTTGCTTACAAAAATATGTCAAAAAAATTTAACATAGAAATGTAGAAAATGATAAGGAATCTTATAAATTAGGAGTAGTAAAGTTTTTTGGGGGGGTAATCTTGTAAATGGAGGGTATAAAATAGGTTCAAAATGGAAGCGTATATGACAACGAGGCATGCACAGAAAAGAATCGAGTCCAATCAGTCGCTTTCGAACGCGGAGTGGCAGAGCTCGAAATTTAAGAGGCGACTCAGGGTTTGCACGGAGGGCTCACCCAACCCCCCTGGCTCTGGTCCAGGTCAGCCCCACCACCCACGCTGCTCGGTTTCCCACACGTTTGCCTTACATTGGCCCACGTCAGTGTGACTTTTGTCTTGGTCCCACACCCCCTTGTCTTCTACGTGTATCGGCATTTCTATTTTCCAATTGCTCTCCTCTCGGGATCCCCCTTCCTTTTAAAAGAATAATAATAATCTTCCTAAAATTCGGATTGGATCATTTTTTTATTTCTTTTATAAAAAATATTAAAGGTAAAACACATGAATTTTTTAAATTTTAGTCGTAAATTTATTAATATTCAAAATAAATAATTTTTTTTTAAAAAATATCTTTTACTAAATATAAAAATTTCATTGTTAATTTATTATTAATATTTTTTATTAATTGAATGATGTGGTAATATTTTTTAAATAATTTTATTTTTTATTAATTTAAAAAACTATTATATTATATAAATTATAATTTTTTTATTTAAAAAAATTTTTCTCTCTTATTCAAAAAAAAATTCTCTTTTACCCTACGTCTTGTCGATTTAGGGACCTAATCGAGAAGCGTTTGATCTGGCCAGATCAGGCTTCTCTAGATTTAGGGAGAATGGATATCACGCTCCCCTTAAGGAGATTTGGCAGGATCTAATCTCCTACAACCAAATCTAGCTTCAAGGTGATTGGCCGATATAAAGGAGTGCTATTGACTAACATAAAAGAAAGGAGAATAGTAAAAAAGATTTGAGAATGGAGAAAGATATTTTAGACGTTGTTACTATCATTTACATATATATTTGGAATGGACTTTTTCATTTCAAATATTAATAAATCGATGTGGAATTATAATTAAAAATTAAAAAAGATCTAAGTAGTCTCCCTAAAAATAAAATTATCAATTAAACACATCTTAAACAATTATTTTATTATAAAAAATGTCACTTCTCCATTCCAAATTGAAAATCTATCTTATTATTTGCAGATATTTTAAACAAATATCTACTTGTCTGAAATCTAAAACACTTCTTTTGTACTATTTTTCATTGAAACACTGACTTTAAACAAGAACTTTTAGTTTTCACGTCATTTTCAAGTACAAAATTTATAAAGTGAGGGACAAATATCACATTCGTAAAAACTTTATACAATTCGAAGAATGAACATTTAATCTGAAAGGAAATGATAAATAACTTTAACAACGGAATAGATACTTTCAAAATTTTAATAATATTTTTAACGTTAACAGGTATTTTAAGTTTTGACTAACACACCCGAAGATAAATTTAAAATTTTAAAATAAAATTTCACTTTAAAAACTCCCAAGAGTGAGTCGGAAATGAATATAATCCAATTCTCTTGTTATTACTTACTTAATAATATATTTTGTTTTTCACATTCCATCTCAAATCAATCATGGTGGAGTAGATACTATTGCTATATAGACATGAGTTGTTTTGCATAGTTAGTGATTATGTGCCTACTTTTATCCAAAGCAAGGAGTTTGTTGTTGCATGAATTCTCAAGTTGAACATACATAGTAGCAGTGGGGATAGATACATGAAAACTCAAACATATCCTAAGCAAGTTCACTGAAACTAAGAAAGGACAAAAAGTGGCTTATCTAAATTGCCTGGCTTATCAATTGTACCAATACCATGAGCTAAAAAGATGATTAAACCACCAAAAGCAAAGCTGAGAGTCTAAAGCTTAAATGCATGCACACAGTTCTTGTCAGCTCCCTTTCTCCTTTGATGGAAACTTGCCTCTAATGAAAGACATTAAAAATGGAACTTATCACTGACACTCTTTCATAAACCAATCAATCGAAAAGCACTTCAAATGCAGATTCAATGCATCATGTGGGATATTTTAATGTTTATTCTTCTTTATAATACTAAGAAATGGAGCATCTGCTCCATGGAGAAAAATGGGCCTGCCACGATTTTTCTGGCTCTCTTGTGCTTCACCAAGTGGCACCAATGGTCCCCAACTTTCATGCCTGCGAAAAGCCCAAAACTACCCCCTTTTAGGAACTTACTCAAATCAGATTTATTCAAAAGAGATTAAACAAGGATTCAGCTCCCCTGGCTTCACACCCATCCTTCTGTTGGCTAAGTAATTAAGCATCACCATTTCTTTTTCACCAAAAGGGAAACAATAATTCACATGTATTTATGCATTCGAATTTTACCATGTTTTGTCTACATTATCATCGATCATATACTTTAATTTGACAATCAAACAAGTTAGCAAACCTAATGAATTAAACCAGGACAGTAAAGTGTCTAGGTTAAGACTTTTGGAGGTCCTACTTTCCTTTTTTTTTGAATGAATTGAAGGTCCTAATTTCTCAAGCCTCCTTTCCAGGTGCAAAACCATGTCCTATGTTACAGGGACTTTTCTCTGTTTTCTAATAGATACTCGTTTGCCACTTCGTGAACACTTGACTATTTATACAGGCATGACATTTTAATCATCAAAATTAATGTAAAAAATTGTCAAAAACATAACGTACTTGTGTCCACACCATTTCCTCAACTTCATGTAACATAAATCATATCTTTTATTGACATATTATGTTAACTTTAATTTGATTTTTATTTTGAAATGACAAAATCATTTATCAAATTTGCTATAATAAGCTTTATTTTGAATTTAAGATTCCTCATAAACTTAAGAAACTATACAAAATATTAAAATACTTAATGAAATTCAGTTAATGCACTTTTCAAGTTTTTAAGGTCATATTAAAATAGAAAAAATAGTTCTTGAACGAAGAATGTCCAAATTTTCAATGCAACAACTACAAGAATTGACCCTTTCGAGATAGAAGCAAAAAGAACCTCAACCAAAGTTACAAAGATCAATCCTAAAGGTTAAGAGATCTATCCATATTGGACAAAAAACTAAAAGTTCTTTGATCTCACCATGTGAGGGGATCGATCCCCCTTTCATAGATTTTTGAATTTCAAGTGAAAGGATCGATCTCAATGCATCTGTCAATGATAATTGTTGATGTATTTTCAAAATTAAAGATTTTGTTACATAATGAAAAGCTATTTTAGCTTAAAAGTTATATCACATAAAGTAACATAATGTGACTATTAGATCGTAGATAAGTTTTCATGTGAATAATTGTCTTTTGATAAAATGACATTCAAAGGTTATGAGACAAATTGAAAAGATACCATAACTCAAAAGTTTTAATATGAAAAGTTATTGTTTTAAATTATAACTCAAAGATTATATTTAATGGAATGAATTGTTATTCTTTCGTAAGGTGATTATTGAAACAATACCTTTATCCAAAGGTTGTATCTTGCAAAATGTAAAGATATCTTTTAGACAAAGAGATGCCTTAATAAAAAGGTTATGTCCTTGAAGAAGAGACACTTGTAAATCTATATAAAAGGCTTGTTGCCAACCATTTTGATCATCAAATCAAAAACAAAATAAAAGCAGAAAAATCAAGGGCAAGAAAAGTATTGTGTTTTGTTAACATAAACACTTAAGTTCTGATCAACTGCAAAAGAGTCTTAATTCCTTATAATCTACTTACCATAGAAAGTAAGCTCTAAGGCTGAACAATTTTGTAAATTCTCGAGTGTATCAAACGGTCTACTCTTTGTAAAGTGCAAGATGAAGTTAGATGTTGGCTTCATTGTATCCCTAGAGCTATTTGCATTATTCTTCTTTGCATATTGAGCGGTGAGGGCGGAATAAGTCTTAAAAATAACATCTATTGAAAGGCTCGCATTAAAGTCAATTTTATCAATTCCTTAAATTCCATTTAAACTCCATTTGCACCAACAATAATGAAGGCAAAATTTCTGCAAAACAACGGCTCTTTTGTTAATTAATGTTATGCAACAGATTCATTAAAATTTACAAACATAAATACACCATCTTTGGGTCATCTTTGTAGTAGAATAAGGAACAAAACAAGATAAAAGTTGAGAGCATATGCTTTTCTTATTCTTCTAAGTTTTTCAAAACATTTGAGCTTTCATTTATATTCTATTGCAATCATCCTTGATATTGTCTTGTACTCATTAAGTAAAATCTACTTATTAAAAGTTTTCTTGGCTTGTATAGTTTATCAAACACTCAAATCCTTGAGGTTACATTTGATTGGTGGAATAGATATGAATGGAATAGAATAAAGTAGAAATAAAATAGAATAGTTATTACGTAATTTGGTACAATGAATGAAATAAGATTGAAATAATTATTATGACTTATTGTTGTATTTAGTTCATAAAAATAATTTTGGAATAAGAAAGGAATAGAGGATAAAAAAATAAAAATACCCTTGATCATAATATATGATTATTTATTTTTATTTTATTTTATTTGTAAATATTAATAATTAATAATTTATTAAATAATATTAATTTAAATATGAATATTTTATTTATAATTTAATCATTAATATTTTATTTAATTTAAATATTATCATTATTAATTTTTTATTTTATTTTATTTTTTAAATATTAATAATTGATCATTTATTTAAAATATTAATAATATAAATTTAAATATTAATATTTTATTTATAATTTAACCATTATTATTTTAAAATATTAATATTTTATTAAATTTAAATATTACTATGATTAATTTTTATTTTATTTTATTTTTTAACTATAAATAATTGATAATTTATTTAAAATATTAATAATTGATAATTTAAATATTAATATTTTATTTAATTTAGTCATTAATATTTTAAAATACTAATATTTTATTTAATTTAAATATTATTATGATCAATTTCTTTATTTTATTTTATTTTCAAATTTTAATAATAGTTAAGTAAAATATTAATATTTTATTTAGTTTAAATATTATTATGATTAATTATTTTATTATATTTTTTAAATACTAATTATTGATAATTTATTTAAAATATTAATAATTGATCATTTAAATATTAATATTTTATTTAATTTAAATATTATTATGATAATTTTTATTTTATTTTATTTTAAAATATTAATAATTGATAATTTAAATATTAATATTTTGTTTATAATTTAATCATTAATATTTTAAAATA